>NC_034606.1:29204304-29221654 GCF_900095145.1 Mus pahari
AGAGAAGAGAAGAGAAGAGAAGAGAAGAGAAGAGAAGAGAAGAGAAGAGAAGAGAAGAGAAGAGAAGAGAAGAGAAGAGAAGAGAAGAGAAGGGATCAGTGAAGGGCTTATGATCTCTGTGAGAAAAACAAGTTAATGCAAGTTAGGAAATCATATACGAACAAACATCACAATCTGAATTCAGCTATCAGATGCTCAAGTGAGATACTATGAGATTACTCTGATGTAAGGTTGGATTTTGTTATAAAGATGGAGACGCAAGAATGCCAGATTATGAATGTAAGAATGGAATGTTAGCTCCAAACAGCATGTCATGGCTGAGCACATTGTTAAGCAGGATAACACCAGGTGAGGCTTTGGAAGGAAACAGTAGAGACAAGGTCACTTGAGTCTGCATGATACATGGAGAGCAAGGGAAAGATGGAATGATCTAAAAATAAAGGATAGAGAATGGAATCCAGAGTTCCCAGTTTAAGAAGATCAGAAAAAAAAAATGGTCATAAGAATAAATGATGGTGAAAGTAAACAGAGGGAAATTAGAGTGAAGAACACTGTAGAGGGGTAGATTAAACCACTCACTTATACTCTCTTTAACCTGGGCTCTGACTTTATATCTACAGGGTCTCTCCTTGGATGTAAAGCTTCCAAGACTTGGTAGAAATTACTGACTTAATCACCTCCCACAACAGTTGACAGTGATATGAAGGGCATTCATCTAATGGAATTTACAATGCATAGTCTTTCAGGAATGTGATATTGTATAATAGTTTCCTTTGAGATTGAAATATTCCAGCCTGCAGGGAAACTCTTTATAGCTTCAGGAAGTTCCTGAATCTGACTATATTCACTAGGCTCCTCCCTTCCAGAGTTCCCAGTAAAAGCTCAGAGTATCTCTCAGACTAGTAGAGATACAGAAAAGTCTCAGAGAGTAAAATCTTCAAAGAAGGCTCTAGGACCAGATCATCTCCCTGGGAAAAGTAGATACCAGCTGAGCTAACTGAAAGAGATTTAGACCAACTGAGGCACCTGGACAGGACATTCTCCAACCTGCTGAGCTGCCTGCAAGTTTTCCAGATTCTGTGAGCTGCCACCAATGCTGAGATAGGCTTTGGTGATGCTGTTATCTTTGAAACATTCCTGCTGCTGTAAGTAACCCCTCACTCATATCCCTATAAGTAACCCCAATAAAACACATTGGTTCACTGAGTTGGACTTTGGTGGTGTCTATACTTTCATCTGTCGGTGGGTGAGTTGGGGGGGGTGTTGAGTCTTCCTAGGAAAAGCTTTGTCATACAACAACTGATGTCTCAGTCCATCCATCTGGCAAGATTTATCATAGAGAAATGGCTTTCTGTGGAATGAGTGCCAGGGACAGTGATGCACTTTGCCCTGGTTTGACCTCTGCAAATTTCTTTATTTGTTTATGGCTAAAATGTCCTGATGCACAATAGCATTGAGCTAGAGAATCTTTGCCACATGTATAAATGTCAACATCCTTATAAAATAAGTATGATCATCTACAGAGGAGAACAATGGCAAGTTATTTTTTGATTAGACCACTCTGTTTGGCAACGTTTCCTGAGTATTGTTTATGGGATGTGGGTGAAGTTCTATAGCTAGAAGGTAGGAGGAAAGTACTTCCACATTTTTGGCTAGAACTGGAATTATCTCTTTTACCTCTGGAAAATAAGAGACCAGAAAGTTAAAACTGACTTACACAAATATTCAAAGCTCACCGTTATTATCAAACTCACACATCGTGAGTCATTTAAATTGATTGAGACAAGGAATCCTTGTTGAGCAGGCAAGCCTAGGAAACTTGATTGACTATATCAGAATATAAAGGCAAAAGTGCAAGAGAGTATTCTCCATGAAATAAACCGGAATCTTTAATACTAGAACCCTAAGCCCTTCACAGTCCTTGCCTTTACGAATGCTACATATATCATTCTTCCCCTCCACAGACATACATACAGGGGAGCAAGATGGTTATCAGTGGCGCTCACCATGGCTTCCTCCTTTCTGAACTTCTCTCTACCCACTCTCTCATCGGTTTGTCTCAATCCTACTAGCCAAGCATGGTTTACATCAAAGTACCTTAACCACTGAATCAAAGAAACAGGATATGTAATCTACCATTTTCCTCCTCAAGTCATCTCTGGGCATATAATCCTGATAAAATATAAAGAATTCTCCAACATGTTTCATCACTCTCTTGTAAGTAGACTGATAAACATTACCTGCCAGAACTCTTAATCCTGCCCAAAAGTAATAAGGAGGTCATCTTCTTTCAGTATTAATGGGATCCGTGAGGTATGCTTGAGAAAATCCTCCATAGTCTCAGACACAGGAACACAGCCCCCCCCCCATTGGGGATACTGTATGGGGAGATCTAGAAGGTATGGCTTTGACTGGAGGTAGGCTTTGAGAGTCAAACTGTGTGCCAAATCAGGAATGCATTCTCTCTACATCCTGCTTCCAGTTGGAGATATGGGCTCTTAGCTTCCTATTGCAGGCACCATGGCAGCTTTACCTGCTTTTATGCTGCCTGTGCCAATGTGGACTGTAATCCTCTTATAACAATAAGCTCAAATAAACACTTCCTTCTATAGACTGCCTTGATCATGCTTCTTTTCTTTTTTATCATAGTACCAGTAAAGTAATTAAAATAGGGGCCAAGTCTGGAACTTGGATTTCCACAATTACCTGGCAGTTACCTGATGGCTGAGAGTGAAAGAGGAGATGAAGGTGTGGACCCAGTATCATGTGTTGCCCCCATGTTTAATTCTGGAGCAGAAAATTAGCAAGAACAATGACCTCCAGGAATAAGAAAGTTCACATTTTTCCTTCATTAGGAAGCAATTTTCAGGGCCAGAGAGATGACTCTTCAAGTGTAGGGGTCAGCCACACAACTCAAATCAAGTTCAACCTCCAGAAATAACAAGGAAACAAAGGTTGAAATGAATGCCTGCATCTGACAATGATAGAAAAATTACCCGGAAGCTCATGGACGAGCTAGCTGCAGAACTGAGAGAGATGGAAGTCATGAACTGACCACTGAAAATTGTTCCCTGACCTCCACAAGCATGGTGTGGCATGTATACATCTGCATAACCAAACACACATGCACACGTGTACACACACACATACACACACACATATGTATATGTATTCTAATTTTTAATCTATAGTTACCATTGTCTGTATAAAGTTTAAACCAACCAAGCTACCCAATCATTACCAGAAGCTATATCTCGAGTATCAAGATGAGTTAATCACGTGTAACTTTCTTTGAGTTGAACACTGGGAGAAAAGCAAGAATGTGAAAGGTTATGGAAGTGGCTAAGCCACCTGCACATGTGATGTGTCATTCCTGACTTCCTCCAGTCAAGTGTCATATCTGTCATTTCTTCTTAATGAAGGATTGCTACTACATACATCCAAGCTATGTGTCAGAGGATCAGGTAACAGCCAGCCCCATTGTGATTGGTAGCGCATATTTGGCTCCTTACTCAAGTGTTTAGCCTTTCCTGAGGCTCAGTAACAAGTTGGTCTCAAAGAAGAGTTATTAGCAAATGCTGTGTGATTCTTCTCTGGGGCCTTCCAGATCATCTATATTGCATCCTTATTTGTCACCAACACTCTCATTTCATTTAGATTCTACTCTTGCATTTAAAGTAACCAACCAGACTAACCCATTATTCCATCACAGGGAAGGTGAATGGAGAATGGAAGAAACCTAGAATTGTCATGGTAATGAAATTCTCCACATGTCGTAAGAAATTAGTAGGAATGAAAGGAGTTTCCTGCCTATCAACCTTAACGTGAGATGTTATCAGCAAGCAGTCTATATTAGAACAAATGAGTGTGTAAATGAATAAATCACTATTATCATTACAAAAATTGAACATTGATGCCATAGAGATATTATATAGCTGGTCACATAGTTAATTCCCATGCATTTTAGGAAATAAGAATTCTACTCAATTAAGATATGAGGAAGAATAGCTAAACTTTAGAATCAGTCTATATGCCCATTATCAGGTGAATGTCATACAGGCATATGGCATGTGGCATATCTACATAATACAGTATTATTTGGGCACAAGTAATTAAATCACATCATTTATATTTAAAAAATTGATAGAACTAGAGAAATAAGTAAAGGAAGTCAGACTCAGAAAGACAAATATTACAGCTTTCATATGTTCTACCCACTAAAAAAATGAAAGTAGGGGGAACTATTAGAGACAAAGGGGGGGAAGATGGTAGAAAATAGTGAGGGATGAAAGGCTACATTACAATGTCACAACAAAACCCACTATTGTCTAAAATTAATATATGCATATTTTTAATCACTTGGCAGTGAGCACTTATTGAATTCCCAAAATGCATTTAAATGTCATTTGTCCATTCATTCAGACATCATGGGAAATTCTATAGAGGTAAATGTGAATGTTAACCCAGGCTTCAAGAAATGAACAGTCCAGGAAACAGAACATCTTGGGCTTGTTTGGCCACATAAGCAAAACCATAAGCTCCGAGCTCTGCCCTTCTCCTCCACACATCATCTCTTTCCCTGACTCAGTAGAACCCTTCTTCCCCAAAGATGTCTTGGCTTGCTGAACTTGTCACCAGTCCTACAACACAACCTGGAATCCAGAAGGAGGCAAACAGGTAAGTATTAGAGTGCTCATTTGAAGGAGAAAAAAAAAAAAAGTCACATTCAGCGGCTCTTAGAACCAATCACAATAACAAAGCCGAATGGTAAGAACAGTGGATATGTGAAAGGTAGAAAATATTAGTAGCCTTATTTCCATATATCCAGAGGCATTGCAGTGACCCTAATGATAAGAAATAAATGTGAAGTGAACAGGAAGAACAGTGATGGAACATGTCCAATCACATACTAAATACAAATAAGGCCTAGTGTCTGTTAACATATGAAATCCTTGAAGATCTCATTTTCTCTTTTTCTGTTTAGCAAAGAGAGAGATGAGGGTAGAATAGCAGAGTGGGAGAGAGAGACATAGCAGGATGGGTCATAATTTAATTAACACAATCATATCTTATCACTTCTTTTCCTCAGTAGATTTGGCTTTGTATGGCAAGCTTGGCAGTTGTCACTGGAAGTCACAATAACGGGACAGACTCTGTGTCCCTGATTTCCCCTCCTCTGAGTTTGATGAGCATCCTTGGTTTTGATCATTACAGACCAGTAAACTCATTCTTCCCATTTAAAACACAACCTCACACTTAGCGATGCTTTGTTAATTTATGCTAAGCAGTAGTCTGAAAAATAAAGTCAGCTGCCATCATAAAGCCTCTGTAAAAATTGTACAATAGAAACTGTGTATAATTTTGAAAATAGTCAAAAGAAGACGACAGTAAAAGCAACCACAGAGTCAATTACCTTCCCTGTGAAACCATAGCAACTTGCCATGTGTATTTGTTATTGCCTTGATGCTTATGTTTCTTGACTTGCTATAATATTAAATATATAATTTTACATCCTTTTATCAACTATTCCAAATGGGCATCTTCCAAATTAATTATAAATCACTCTGTTTTGTTTTCTTTTTTAAAGACTGTGTGGGTTTACACTAACAGAATGCTACTGCACATAACCAAACATTAAACTGAATAGATATTTCCATGCTTCAACTATTGGAAATGAGCTGTGATTTTTACCTTTGCTCATAAACTCTTCTGCATATGGGGCAATTCCAAAGCTCATTACACACCAAGTTACATGTCTACTATTTATCTGTTGAGTCTTGAGGGCAGACGTTCATTTTCCACATCTGTTCACTGGTGTTCAGCATAAAACCTCAGCAAGCAAGCAAGAGATTCTCATAGAGACAATAAAATCACTGGCAATTCCAGAGCCACACAGTCTCCTGCAGCTCTTAAGTAAAATTGTGAAAAGTAGTTCTTGCTCATGCTAAGAATGAAGAGCAAACATTTCAATGGTTATCAGGGAATTTAAGGACATCAACTGCTATGGCAGGCTTCTCAGCTGAGAATGAAATGATCCAGTAGAGTTATCTCATATGTCCCTAAAAGTATGTTACTATCCAATCCTGAGAAGGCATTATTCTAGTAATAATCCCTTTTCAGAGCACAGTCACTCAAGTACGACTGAGGCTCTTGTCTGCATTTCTTATTCAAGTCAATGAGCCAGCAAAGGAAGTTTGTTAACATGCCCACAAACCCCCATGGCTTTATTCACAGATCTGGAGATCTGTTTGCATACCTGTCACATGGTCTAACTATTCATATCCTCATCTCCACTGTGAATGCATTGAAGAAATGAGCCGAGTCTAACTAGTCTCTATTTTTATGATACTTAGACAGAACCTAGAACATCAGGTATACATTTCAAAATTGAACACAACCTACAGGATTCCATATATATATATATATATATATGTATATATATATATATATATATATAGAGAGAGAGAGAGAGAGAGAAGAAATTAAGCAACGACCATCACAGGAAATCATTGTATGCATATATACATACATGTGTGTGTGTGTGTGTGTGTGTGTGTGTGTGTGTGTGTATAAAAAAGAATTAATTAACACACACACACACACACACATATATATATATATATATATATATATATATATATATATATATGAAGAAATTAAGTAATGGCCATTACAGGAAACCATTATATTCATATATACATACATACACACACATATATACATATATATGTATACATGTATATGTATGTGCTTATATATTATATAAAATAGAAATTAAACTTAGATTCCATCTGGATGGAAATGGTGAAATTTTTTAATAAAATGTCTGGGATAAGCAGCCTCCCAGATTCCTCTACACATGGTAGCCATAAGAATACATGCTCCTTCCCTTTCTTCCACTTGGGCACTTAGAGCCTCAGCACACACTACCATGAGTCAACATCTGTGATGGCAACTTGTTCTATGGGATTTGGGCTGTTAGCCTGATCCACTGGTCACTGCAACTGATTGAATTTCAACCTCTCAGGTTGCCTGTTCTCCTTTGAGCTGGCTTCTGCAAATCACTCTCATTTGGATAAGTAGCTCCAATTTCCTTTCACAAAGAAAAGCTCCAGAAACACAATAAAACATCAACTTGTGACCTGAAAGGGGGGAAATCATTTTATAAGTAAACAGCAATGCTGGGATCAGGTGGGATTTAATCAGCCACATAGAGACAGGCAAATGCTTCAAGTATTATGTCTTCCTCCAGGGATTGTTCCTTCCCCCGAGTTTTCATTTCCTGTCCTATCATCATAAAGTCCTCAACTATGAAGAACTTCTATCTGAGAGACCCGAAAGCCTATGTGCCAACCTAGGGTTTCTTTTTCAAAAGTCATGCCAGAGCAGCATAGAAAGATGGAGGAATAATGGAAATGAGTGAAGGGGAAAGGGGCTTCTTGCTCTGCAGTCTAACTGAGGCCTCTCAGGAGCTGAAAGTCAGGATCCCAGAATGACTGGCTACTGGTCCAGGTCTTTCTCCCTTCCCTGCTTACAATCTGTCCCTTTCTAAGAATCTCACCAGAAATTTCTTTCACATCCCTAGTAGCTCCAGGTTTTACCTTATCAGATTGTAATCCTGTCCCTGTTACCTTACAGATAACATGTTTTCTCACTTTCCAAAAATAGAGAAAAGGAAAAGAATAAGCTTATCAGCAACCCTGTGAAATAGAATTTATATTAAAATAGTACAGCTGGGCGTGGTGGTGCATGCCTTTAATCCCAGCAGTTAGGAGGAAGAGGCAGGTGGATTTCTAAGTTTGAGGCCAGCCTGGTTTACAAAGTGAGTTCCAGGACAGCCAGGGCTACACAGAGAAACCCTGTCTCAAAAAAACAAAACAAAACAAAAAAATGGATCTATTGGTAAGACATTTAATTATGAGAAGACTTTGTCCATACTTGGGTATCTCTTAGAGAAAACCAAGACTCTCTTTATTTTAATTCTATTGCTTGAAACCCATACCAAGGACATCTTTTAATAATAAACTGTGAGCCTTCTTTGAGAAGCCCATGCCCGTGCTCTCAAGTATGCTTTTAATTTTTTCTCTAATGCCTTTGTTCCTATTTTTAATAAAACCCTAATTTGTGTTTTATTCTGGATAGCCCTGAAATTCTTTTCCAAATGAAATCCTGCTGTGTGACTCAAGATCCCTACAGGCTGCTACGATGACAGTGTTGAACAATGTCTCTGTCCCCCCAAGCCCTGAAAACACTGCTTTGATTTAACCTTAATTAAAGTATGTGGGAAATGGAAATCAAAATGTCAATGTATCATTTCTTGGGATTCCATAAGAAAGTGCCTCAAACAGCAATAATTATTTGTTGTTCTACAGATTAGAAATGTCTAAGACTAAAGTTTCAGCAGCACGGGCTCCTTTCTGGGACATTGCAATAGTTTTTTTCTTCTTGCATAAGCACACTATTCTCCTTTTACAACGTCTAGCCACCTCAGTCACCATTTGCTGTGGAGACCATGTTTTCTTTACATTACCTTTCCTCTACTCTTGTATGCATCTAAACTCTTGTTATAAAGATACCTGTTGTACTTCCCTTGTTATAAAAGACTCTATTGACATCATTTGAATTTGACTCTCTCTACAGAAATCCTATTTATAAGTAAGGGCAGGTTCTCAAGTATTGAAGATTAGAACTTCAATGTAACATTTTAGATAGAAAAAAATGTCAACCTTGCATAGCCTAAATTCATAGCACAATTATGAGAATGTACCAGAGGGTGTAAAATGGTGAGTGTCTGAGATGTTTGTCAACTTCACATTAATATGATACACACCTGAGGTAAAACTGCTTGAAAAAGGGAGACATTTATTTTGGCTCATGATTTTAGTGGTTTCTGTCCATAGTTACTTGACCCCATTGCTGTGAAGAGATGGGGTGGCATAATGAATCAAGACAGAATTATGTGCCAGTTAATATTTGATTCTCTTCATGGCAAACAAAAAGATAAAGAGGAGCAAGGCCATAATATGACCATCAAGGGCACGACTTCAATGACTTGACTTCCCTCCACTAAGCTGTTCCCTAATGGCTTGATCTCCTTTCAGTAGTGCCAGAGAGTTGAAACCAAACAATGAACATATGGGCCCACACTGATATTTACTATCCAAGTTGGAAGGAATAACATTTTCCTTTAAGGACTGATTTATGGATAGTCCATCCTTTTATCTTAGCTCAAAACTTTGTCTCTGTAACTCTTTTCATGGTTATTTTGTTCGTTATTCTAAGGAGGAATGAAGTAT
Organism: Mus pahari; assembly: GCF_900095145.1. Classification (NCBI taxonomy): domain Eukaryota; kingdom Metazoa; phylum Chordata; class Mammalia; order Rodentia; family Muridae; genus Mus; species Mus pahari. The sequence continues at coordinate 29,213,601 of NC_034606.1, forward strand.
CCACACATTGGTCTTCCTTCTTCTTGGTTTTCTTGTGTTTTGCAAATTGTATCTTGGGTATTCTCAGTTTCTGGGCTAATATCCACTTATCAGTGAGTGCATATCTAGTGACTTCTTTTGTGGTTCGGTTACCTCACTAAAGATGATATCCTCTAGATATATCCATTTGCCCAAGAATTTCATAAATTCATTGTTTTTAATAGCTGAGTGGTACTCCATTGTGTAAATGTACCACATTTTCAGTATCCATTCCTCTATTGAGGGACATCTGAGTTCTTTCCAGCTTCTGGCTATTATAAATTAGGCTGCTATGAACATAGTGGAGCATGTGTCCTTATTATCAGTTGGAAGATCTTCTGGCTATATGCCCAGGAGAGGAATTGCTGGGTCTTCTGGTAGTACTATGTCCAGTTTTCTGAGGAACCGCCAGACTGATTTCCAGAGTGGTTGTACAAGCTTGCAATCCCCCACCCAGGGATCCATCCCATCATCAGTCACCAAACCCAGACACTATTGCATATGCCAGCAAGATTTTACTGAAAGAACCCAAGGTGCCTAAGGGGTCTGCAACCCTATAGATGGAACAATAATATGAACTAACCAGAGCTCATGTCTCTAGCTGCATATGTAGCAGAAGATGGCCTAGTCGGCCATCATTGGGAAGAGAGGCCCCTTGGTCTTGCAAACTTTATATGCCCCAGTACAGGGAATGCCGGAGCCAAGAAGTGGGAGTGGGTGGGTAGGGGAGCAGGGCAGGGGAGGGTATAGGGAACTTTCAGGATAGCATTTGAAATGTAAATAAAGAAAATATCTAATAAAAGTAGTTGAAAAAAAAAAAAGGATTGATTTCTGCCTTATCCTGTTTTTTTTTCCCTCTCCCTCTTTCATCATCAATAGCTTCTTCTCAGTAATACGTTGCACAATATTTTTTTCTCAAGAATATCTTGTTCTGACATTGTAGATTCATACTAACTGTTAAATGATTATTTCATAAGGAAATATTTTTACTCCATGCATAAGCACGTAGCTACTTACATATTATCAGCATATTTATCAGTAGAACAGGTGAAGAGGTAATAGTGTAATGTATATGAAATAATTTAAAATCACACTGTACTTTTAATCTGTAAATGTAAAGATCTAAAAAAGTATGGGGCTTAGGGATACTACATGTTAAAAGGTAGATATGTAGAACTCACCTTAAGAGAGTAAGATGAACCCAATTCTGTGACAGCGTTAACTCTTTGTAGACACTGCATAAATACATTGGATATTGATTCTATCCGCTGTCAAGTTCAAGAAGCCTACCTTCAGCTAACTCTGTTGAAAGCTTTGACACACATGAACACAGGAAATCATCAAGATTCGGATAGCGAAGAGTACATGGAAAACTGAGGAAGTGGGGAAACCTTCGAGTCTGAGAACATTCCCAAGATCTAATGACTTCATCAACCCAACACGAAAAGAAGGGAAACCTAAAGGCCAACGTTAACACTGCGTCCAAAGACAGAAGTTCACAGGTGCTTTGGGTTCTGAGAGTCTCACGACTGGAACACAGAACTGGAACATCAGGACGGATAATCAGTTAGAAAGTAAAGCAGGGTACGTTGACTCTACAGAATGAGCAGATTGTATTTATATCATTAGGAATATATATATTTAACAAAAAAATTAAAGAAACAAAGGTCATAAGCTTGAAAGTGAGCATGATGGGGTACATAGAGTATAACGAAAAGAAGAAAATGTTGTAGTTATTATATTTTAATTTCACAATATTAAAAAAAATTTAAGTCACAGCTGGACAGTGGTGGTGCGCAGCTTTAATCCCAGCACTTGGGAGGTAGAGGCACGTAGACCTCTGAGTTTGAGTTCATCCTGATCTACAGAGAGAGTTCTAGTGCAGCCAGGTCTATAAAAAGAAACCATTTCACAGAAAACAAAACAAGTGAGAACTTTATCCTGAAGATAATATGGATTTACTCAAGAAATAGAAATATGATAGAGATTTGTGCACTCTTTCCTCGAGCATTCATTTATTCATATAATAAATACCTCTATTTGTTGTATTGTTATTTTAGTTTTAGGTGGTAAAAGTTTTTTTAAAAAAAAACCATAGTCTTTATTCAGCATAAGGTTACAAGTCTAATGTGGGCTTTTCAATGTTCTGAATGGATTACTTCAAACTCTCTGGACTTCAGATCCTTCCTTTGTACAATAACCGCAGTAGATGCTGAAAATTCTTCCTGGGAAAGTGAAAGATCTGTGAGAATTGATTCTATGAATGCTTGGCAGGAAGCTTTATCATTCAGTGCTTAAAAGGAGGAATTGTGACAGTAAAAGGCACAGTTGTTCAAAGGCAAGCTCCACCACCAGTCATTACTGTCTTTCACCAAATACTTAACTTTTCTTAACTTAAATAGCTTTGTCTCTAAAGAAAGATTATCAATATCTACCCTGAGGGAATCCTGCAAGTATTCAGTATGAAAATAATGTGAACTGCCCAAAGCAAAGCTTAGTATAAATACTTAGTACATGACAGGAAGGGCCTATAACCTGCATATGTTTATGAATTCTGTACACTCGCCAGTTGTGTGTTTATGTTTGTATTTATATATCACATAATAGTATGTTATAGTTCATTTATAAATGTGTGAAATTTTATCTTTCATACATATTGACTACTATTTATTTGGGTTATGTTATTAAGATGCATATTAGGTAATTTTTAAAAATCTAAGATTCCTGATATGCACCAAGAGGCCAAAATCACCTTGAGAGAGTATAATTTGTTTTTCTCTAAGAGCACCATTGGTATGTCTTGCTATATATTGAGAAATGGTTTAGAATGATTTATAAATGTCTGATTATTCAATGAATACATTGCAAATATCCCACGATTGCGAATTGGATTTGCTAGATGCATGCTTAAATTGATATTTTAATGTAATTTAATGTAAATGTTAATATAATAAATATTAATCCAAGCCAAACATTGACTAATTTATGAAACTCAACTTACCAGAAAGATGCAATGATTTGCAATTGCTTAGTACATATGAAATATTTATGCATCATGTCCTACCTGGAGAAATTAAAGCACTCAGTGCCCCTGAGTGATCTTTTCAGCTGAAGATATGGTAATAGCACTGCGGTTGTTGAAAGGACTGGGCAGGATAGAGGCAGAGAAGTCTCTCTTATGCCCTATGTGGCCTCAGATCTTCCTTTAGCCAATAGGAGACAAAAGTAGGCAACATAAGAATAAGGAAAAGACTGAAACTGGCTGGCCTAAGAGGCTGATGTAACACAGCTAGCTGCATTAGTTACTTCTCCGGTGCTGTGTTGAAATGCGACTTATGGAAGTAAGCTAATTAAGGTGTAGGGTTTCAGAGGGATAAGGGTCCATCATTTAAGAAAGCAATGACAAGTGGTAAGAGCAGGAAAATGAGAGCTCACATCTTCAACCACAAGTAAAAAGCAGGCAGTCAGCTAATGACATGAGGCTTTAACCCTTAAAGCCCAGTCCCTAGCAATGAAAATATAGGACTGCTCAAAACTGGTGGGGAAAAAAAAAAAAACATAGCTGGCTGAGACAACCACTAAATTCATTATAAAGGCATCTCTATATTATTAGCCATACAGAATTGGTCATTCTCATGTATCTGATGCCCTGACACATCGAAAACTTCCATGTACAGATGTACCCATAGGAAATGGAGGAATTCTATTTTAGTAAAATCCTATTCCTTTAATTCCCTCACCAATTTCCTAGTTCCTGATTGATTCCCTACCCCACAAGTCAGCCAACAATATGAACAGTTAAAGATCCCAGTCTATGGGATTCTGTCTTGAGGAACACAAACTCCTTTCCTTGAGCATATGTGAAAATAAAATTAAATTAAAACCTTCCTCTAATTCTTATTTAATCTCACTTTAGAATACTTTCTCTATTGATGACAAAACCTGGAAACATTATTTATCAACCCAATTTCTCTCTCTCCAACCAGCAACAAGACTTGGCTTTAAATTTCATCTGCAATGATTACTACTATTCTAGACACTTTGTTTACATATTATAAGAAAGCTGGATGTAAGAATTTCATGAATTTATTGTTTTTAATTGCTAAGTAGTACTCCATTGTGTAAATGTACCACATTTTCTGTATCCATTCCTCTGTTGAGGAACATTTGGGTTCTTTCCAGCTTCTGGCTATTATAAATAAGGCTGCTATGAACATAGTGGAGCATGTGTCCTTATTACCAGTTGGAACATCTTCTGGGTATATACCTAGAAGAGGTATTGCTGGATCTTCCGGTAGTACTATGTCCAGTTTTTTGAGGACCCGCCAGACTGATTTCCAGAGTGGTTGTACAAGCTTGCAATCCCACCCGCAATGGAGGAGTGTTCCTCTTTCTCCACATCCTCGCCAGCATCGCTGTCACTTAAATTTTTGATCTTAGCCATTCTGACTGGTGTGAGGTGGAATGTCAGGGTTGTTTTGATTTGCATTTCCCTGATGATTAAGGATGTTGAACATTTTTTCAGGTGCTTCTCAGCCCTTCGGTATTCCTCAGTTGAGAATTCTTTATTTAGCTCTCTACCCCATTTTTAGTAGGGTTATTTGATTTTCTGGAGTCCGTCTTCTTGAGTTCTTTGTATACATTGAATATTAGTCCCCTATCTGATTTAGGATTGGTAAAGATCCTTTCCCAATCTGTTGGTGGCCTTTCTGTCTTATTGATAGTATCTTTTGCCTTACAGAAGCTTTGCAATTTTATGAGGTCTAGGCAAATGGATGCATCTGGAGGATATCATCCTGAGTGAGGTAACCCAATCACAAAAGAACTCACATGGTATGCACTCACTGATAAGTGGATATTAGCCAGAAACTTAGAATATACAAGATACAATTTGCAAAACACATGAAACTCAAGAATAAGGAAGACCAAAGTGTAGATACTTCATTCCTTCTTAGAATGGGGAACAAAATATCATGGAAGGAGTTACAGAGACAAAGTTCAGAGCTAAGACAGAAGGAAAGACCATCCACAGACTGCCCCACCCGGGGATCCATCCCATATATAACCACCAAACCCAGACATTATTTCATATGCCAGAAGATTTTACTGACAGGACCCTGACATAGCTCTCTCTTCTGAGTCTATGCCAATGCCTGGAGTTAACAACAGTGTGTCTTTAAAAAATAAATAAATTCATGATATGGATAAAAGGTTCTGGCTAAGAAAGATGAGCAAAAATACACATGCCTGTCAAGAGTAATTCACAATTTCTGTGTGTTTTTGCATGTTTTCTCTAACATTCTAAAGGCACATTATTTGCCAGCCTAGACAGTGTACTGAAAACATGAGGTTTGTTCTTAATATGCCATGTGAGCACACACTGTCTTTATTGTATCATTGCAGTATGGGAGTCCTTTGTTACTATAGTATATCTCTGCTGCCCATGACTGATACAGTTTTATAACAGAAGTCCTGGCTCCAAGAGTGAATGGACTGAGAATAAAACAAAAGATGCCTAGAGGCATCCAGGTTAATCTAATATAAGGAAACTAACATGTGAACAGGGAAGATGGAAGCAGTTAAGTCTTGGGGCAAATTTAAAGTTAAAGATGTATGTAGAACAAATGGGAGAGTCGGTTCAGTGTGAGAGATGTTTTGTTTTGTTTTGCTTTGTTTTGTTTTGCTTTGTTTTGTTTTGTTTTGTTTTGTTTATCACTGGGAAGAACACCATTCTGTTGAGTTTACACTGTGATCTGAGCTCATTTAATCCTCAGAATAAGTACCATAAAGCGAGTGCTTCTTCTAGCAGTCACAAATCTTCCTATCTTAACCACGACAGACAATCTCTCAATATGTCCCCATGGCCTGGGAATTTATGGAGAATCGCAATATGGCCAGGAAATTCTAGCTGGAAGAAGATGGTGGGGGAACAAAGGGAGACATAATGTGATAAAACAGGATGGAGTAGGGAACCAGGGATACTGTCCAAAAGAGACTACATGCATGAAGACAATTTAAATATAAATATGACTTCAAAATTAGTGGAGGAAAAGGTATCAGAAGAACTCACAAAGGAAGTGGTGGCAAAATAAAACAATAGAAGTGAGAAAACTCTGAGACATACAGAATAAAATGATATCACTCTGCTCTGGGCTGCTGTCAGGCATCTATACTGGAAATTTTCAATTGATAGTGGATAAGTTGCTTATGTATTTAAGGATTATGAAATATTTGTGAGAAACATTCATTGGTTGGTTACTGGTTACTCCCCTAAGCTTTGTACCATTGTTGCCCTAGCATATTTTTTTTTTCAGGCAGGACAGCATTTTAAGTCAAAGGGTTTGTGGCTGGGTTGGTGTTTAGGGTTATCTTTTGGTAGCCTCCTAAGTAGCTGCCCGTACCAAAGACACTAGAATATAGGGGTGAAGGTTGTACGGAGGCACTAGCTAAACCTCTCTATAATCAATGAGCTATGTAGATATTGTCTCCAGCAATGAGAAATTGTTATCAGTTTGTGGAGAGGGATGTATTATATTGGCAAAACAGTCTGGGTTATTTTGGGGTTTCCATGGTACCCCTTTGGCCAATGATTCAATTGGATGTAACCTATTTCCACCACTGGAAGCTTTGTTTGCTACAACTGGGACTCTGTCTGCTCCATGATTTATCTTTCTTAGAACCACCTTCAGACAGTAATACTGTAAGAAGTGGCTGAGGAAATTAACTTACAGAGAGAAAGGGGTTGGTTTATCCCACAATTTCAAGGATTGTATACCATTGGCTTTGATAACCAAAGAAATAAGCTGGGGTAGCCATTCTAATATCTAACAAAAGAGACCTCAAATCAAATTAATCAAAAGGTACAAGAAAGGACACTTTATGCTCAATAAAGGAAAGATCCACCAAGACTATCTTTTAATTCTTAACATCTATGCCCCAAGCACAAGCACATGTACATTTGCAAAGGAAATACTACTAATGCTTAAATTACACATCTCCTCACATGTTGATAGTGGGAGAGGTCAATACCCAACTCTCAACAATGGACAGGCCATGCAAAGAACAACTAAACAGAGAAATAATAATATTTTTTCATTTTATTATGAACAAAGTGAACCTAACATATCTGCAAAACATTTTGTCAAAACACAAAAAATATACATCATCTTCTCAGCATTTCACAGACCTTTCTCCAACATTGACCACATACATGGTCACAAAGCAAGTCTCTACAGATACAAGAAAACTGAAATATCCTCTGCATCCTATCAGACCACAAAGGAATAAAACTAGATTTAACAACAGAAAGCCTACAAACTCATGGAAACTGAACAAATCCCTACCTAGTAAACAATGGATAAAGGAAGAAATTTTAAAGCCATAAAAGACTTTCTAGAATTCAAGGAAAATAAAGGCACAGCATACCCAAACTTATTGGACACAATGAAAGCAGTCCTAAGAGGAAAATTCATAGCATTAAATGCAGTCCTAAAAGGAAAATTCATAGCATTAAATGCATTCATAAAGAAATTAGTGAGATCTCATACTAGCAACTTAAAACAGTTTATCCAAAAACTCTAGAACAAAAAGAAGTAAGAACATCCAAGAGGAACAGACAGCAGGAATTAATCAAACTGAGGGTTAAGATCAAGAATATAAAAACAAAGAGACACTAGAGAGTCAACAACACCAAGAGATGGTTCTTTGAGAAAATCAAAAAGTTTTAAAAAAAAAAAATCACCTGAAAGGCACAGACCAAACATCAAACTTAACAAAATCAGAAACAAAAAGGGGGAATATAACAACAGACACCCAGAAAATCCAAAGAATTATTAGATCAGACTTTAAAAACCTGTGACATGCATCTTTCTAATTTCTTTGGAGATTCTGTTGTGTCATGTGATATTTTCCTGGAAACTGTCTCATGAAAGGCTGTTTTGCTCCATATGACCTAGCACAAGGCAAGGCCTGGGCCAAGTAGTGGGAGTGGGTGGGTAGGGGAACAGAGGTGGGGGGAGGGGTATGGGAATCTTTCG
>NC_034606.1:29221665-29254568 GCF_900095145.1 Mus pahari
CATTTGAAATGTAAATAAAGAAAAAAAAGTCTCCTAACCAAAAAAATCCCAGGCCCAGATGGTTTTAGCACAGAATTCTACCAGACTTTCTCCTCTTCTTCTTTTCTTCTTCTTCTTCTTCTTCTTCTTCTTCTTCTTCTTCTTCTTCTTCTTCTTCTTCTTCTTCTTCTTCCTCCTCCTCCTCCTCCTCCTCCTTCTCCTCCTCCTCCTGCTTCTCCTTCCTCTTCTTCTCCCTTTTATTTTAACTTTGGATTACCCTTTATTTGTTCCTAGGGTGACTCATCTGTGGAAAGTAGACTTTAGATCGCTAGTCCAGACTCCTAGGACCAGCATGTTCTGAGGACAGGAGTTTTCAGTTCTATCTTTTGGATTCTACTTGTGTGTACACATTGGTGATATCATTGTACCTGCTGTCTTCTCACAAGGGTAGTAAAATCTTCAATAGGAATCAGTTCTTGGGTAGCTTTTTCCAGTTTTCAGATCCTCCTTTTCAGGCGATCCTTTGCTGCTTGATCCTCTCTGGGAGTCTTTCTTCTTTTTTCATAGAGGTTCTGCTCTCATGGGGATGAGCTCACAGAAGGACAGTAAGGAAGCTCTCTGGTGGGTGCATCTGACCTGGGCCTGGCAGGTTTCAGGGACCCAGCTCCCCAAGGCTGCAGAGCCTGCACAGCAGACAGTATCATCGCAGTAGCCATAGTTTTTCACCTCTACCAGACTTTCAAAGAACATAATAATACTTTGTAAATACTCCTCAAATTATTCCACAAAGTAGAAATTTAAATCAAATTTATTTTATAAGACCACAGTCACCCTGATACCCAAACTACACAAAGATTCAACAAAGAAATGGGATTACAGACCAATTACCCTCACAAACATTAATGCAAAAATATTAATGAAATACTCACAAACTGAATTCAAGACTTCATCAAGAAGATCATCCACCATGATCAATTAGAATTCATCCCAGAGATTAGGGAATGCTTCACACACAAAATCCACCAATGCAGTCCACCCTATAAACAAACTAAAAGAAAAAAACTGACAGGATCATCTCATTAGATGCTGAAAAAGCCTTTAACGAAATCCAAGAATCTTTAATAATGAAAGGCTTGGAGATAGTAGTGATATATGGGAAATAAGCTGCCTTTAGTGAACACCAAATTAAATGGAGAGAATCTCAAAGCAACCCCACTAAAATTAGGAAGAAGACAAGGCTGTCCACTCTCTCCATATCTAATCAATATAGTAATTGAAGTTCTAGCAGGAGCAGTAAGACAGCTGAAGGAGATCAAAGAGATACAAATTGGAAATGAAAAAGTCAATGTATCACTATTTGCAGATGTTATGGTAGTATAAATAAATAAATAAACCCAAAATTCTACCAGGGAACTCCAAGAGCTGATGTATGCCTTTAGTGAAATGGCTGGATACAAGATTAACTTTAAAAAAATCAGTAGTCCTCCTATACACAAATGACAAATGAGCTAAGAAAGAAATCAGGGAAAGAAAGAAATCAGGGAAATAATACACTTCACAATAACCACAATTAATACAAAATATCCTGGAATAACTCTAATCAAGCTAATGTTAGACCTGTATGACAAAACCTTCAAATCTTTGGAGAGAGAAATTGAAGGAGCTATCAAAGGATAAAAAGATCTCCCTTGCTCATGTATTGGTAGACTTAAAATACTAAACATGGTGCCCTTGCCAAAAGCAATCTACAGATTTAATGCAACTCCCATCAAAACTCCAACACAATCCTTTTAAAACCCCAGATAGCTAAAAACAATCCTGTAACAGAAAGGAACATCTGGAGGTATCAACATCCTGATTTCAAGCTCTACTACAGAGTGATACTAACGAAAGAAAAAAACAGTGCAGTGTTGGCATAAAAACAGACAAGTTGATAAATGTAACTCAATTGAATCCTTACACTTATGGGTACACGATTTTTTGATAAAGAAACCAGAAATGCACAAAAAGAAAGCATCTTCAACAAATGGTTCTGTTCTAACTTGTTGTCAGCATATAGAAGAATGCAAATTAATTCCTATATATCACCTGGCACAAAACTCAAGTCCAAGTGTATCAAATACCTCAATATAAAACCAGAAACACTGAACCTACTAGACGAGAAAGTGAGGGATAGCTTTGAACTCATTGACACAGGAGAAAAATTCCTGAATAGCTCAGTCACTAATTACAGCTATCAAAGGATCCCATGAAACTAAAATTCTTCTGCAAGGCAAATGACATCATCAATAGGACAAAATGGCAGCCTACTAAATGGAGAAAGATTTTCACCAACTCCACATCTAACAGGAGGGCTAATTTCCAAAATAAATAAAGAACTTATGAAACTAGACACGAACAATTTTTAAAATGGGGTACAGATCTAAACAGAGAATTCTCAACATTCTAAAGAAATGCTCAACATCCTTACCCATAAGAAAAGTGCAAGTCAAAACTGCATTGACATTCCATCTTATAACTGGCAGAATGGCTAAAATCAAAAGCACAAGTTACATCTCATGCTGGTAAGGAACAAATGGACCACTACCCCATGTTGATGAGAGTACAAACTTGTATGCTACTACGGAAATCAACATGGTATTTCCTCAGAAAATAAAGAAGCAATCTGCCTCAAGACACATCTAAATCCTCTACTCAAAGGATAAATTGGCTGAGAAAGAAATTAAGGAGATAACACCCTTCACCATAGTCACAAATAATATAAAATATCTTGATGTGACTCTAACCAAGCAAGTGAAAGATCTGTATGACAAGAACTCCAAGTCCCTGGAGACAGGAATCAAAGAAGACCACAGAAAATGGAAACATCTCCCGTGCTCATGGATTGGCAGGATTAATACAGTAAAAATGGCCATGTTACTGAAAGCAATCTACATATTCAAAGGAATCCCCATCAAAATTCCAAATCAATTCTTCATAGAGTTACAAAGAGCAATTGTCAAATTCATTTGGAATGACAAAAACAAAAACAAAACAAACAAAAAAACAGGATAGCGAAAACTATTCTCAACAACAAAAGCTTCTGGGGAAATCACCATCGCTGACATCAAGCTGTAATACAGAGAAATAGTGAAAAAAGAAAACCACATGGTATTGGTACAGAGACAGACAGGTGATCAATGGAATAGAATTAAAGACCCAGATATGAACCCACACACCTACGGTCACTTGATCTTTGACAAAGAACCTAAAATCATCCAGTGGAAAAAAGACAGCATATTCAACAAATAGTTCTGGTTCAACATGAAGAATACAAATTTATCCATTCTTATCTCCTTTAGAAAGATCAAGTGCAAGTGGATCAAAGACCCTCACATAAAACCAGACACACTAAATCTAATAGAAGAGAAAGTGGGGAAGAGCCTTCCTGAACAGAACACCAATGGCTTGTGCTCTAAGATCAACAATCGACTTCATAAAATTAAAAAGATTCTGTAAAGCAAAGGACAATGTCAATAAGACAAAATGGCAACCCACAGATTGGGAAAGATCTTTACCAACCCTACATCCAATAGAGGGCTAACATCCAACAAATACAAAGAACTCAAGAAGCTAGGCTCCAGAGAACCAAATAACCCTATTTAAAACGGGGTATAGAGCTAAACGGAGAATTCTGAACTAAGGAATCCCAAATGGCTGAGAAGCACTTAAAGAAATGTTCAAAAATCTTAGACATCAGGGAAATGCTAATCAAAATGACCCTGAGATTCTACCCTACACCAATCAGAATGGCTAAGACTTACAATTTAGGTAACAGCAGATGCTGGCAAGGATGTGGAGAAAGGGGAACACTCCTCCATTGCTGGTGAGACTGCTAGCTGATAAAACTACTTTGGAAATCAATCTGGTGGTTCCTGAGAAAAGTGGAAAGAGTTCTACCAGAAGACCAAGCTATATCACTACTGGACATGTATCCAAAAGATGCTCCAACATATAACAAGGACACATGTTCCATGATGTTCATAGCAGGCTTATTTATAGTAGCCAGAAACTGTAAACAACCCAGATGTCCCCCAACAGAGGAATGGATACAGAAAATGTGGTACATTTACATAATGGAATACTACTCAGCTATTAAAAACAATGACTTCATGAAATTTTCAGGCAAGTAGATGGACCTAGAAAATATCCTGAGTAAGGTAACCCAGACACAAAAGAACATACATCATGTGTACTCACTGATACGTGGATATTAGCCCAACAGCTCACAATGCCCATGATACAACCCACAGACCATATGGAGCTTAGAAGGAAGGAAAACCAGGATGTGGATGCTTTAGTCCTGCGTTGAGGGAGGATGATCCCAGGAGGTGGAGGGAGGAGGGACTTGGAAAGAAGAGTGAAGGGGGAGGAAGTAAGGGGGAAGTATCGGGTACTGGAGGGAATGAGAGAGAGGTACAGAGGGTCAGGAAACTGAATAAAAACATGTAGCAGTGCAGGATAAGGAGCTTGGAGTAGCCAGTAGAGAAGCCAGGGAAATGAGAGGCTCCCAGGACCGAAATTGGGTGTGGGGGGTAAATTTAGCCAAAATACACAGCGAAGGGGAGATAGAATCTGTAGAGACCACCTCTAGTGGATTAGCAAGGGATCCCAGGCAAGGGATGGGGCCACCTACCCATCTCAAAGTTTTTAACCCAGAATTGTTCCTGTCCAAAAGAAAGACAAGGACTAAATAAATAAAAATAAATAAATAAATGGAGCAGAGACTGAAGGAAGGGCCATCCAGGGACTGCCCCACCTAGGGATCCATCCTGTCTACAGACACCAAACCTCGGCATTGTTGCTGTTGCCAAGAGGCGCTTGCTGACAGGAACGTAGTATGGCTGTTCCCTGGGAGGTTCAGCCAGGAATTGACCAAAGCAGATGTGAATGCTTGGAGTCAACCATCAGACTGAGCTTAGGGACCCAGGTGGGGGAGCTGGTAGAAGGACTGGTGGAGCGGAGGGGAATTGCAACCCCACTGAAGAACAATATCAGCTGGTTAGACCACCCCGTGCCCCCAGGGACTAGACCACCAACCAAGGAGTTTACAAGGAGAGATTCATGACTCCAGATCCATATGTAGCTGAGGATGGCCTTGTCTGACATCAGTGGGAGGGGAGGCCCTGTAGTCCTGTGGAGGTTTTGATGCCCCAGTATAGGGGGATGCTGGTACAGTGAGGTGGGAGAGGGTGGCTGTTCGGGGAGCACCCTCATAGAGACAAAGGGGAAGGGGGGAGAGGCTGGATGTGGGATGAGGGGTGTGTGGAAGGGTAACTGGGAAGTGGGATATCATTTGAGATATAAACAAATGGAATGGTTCATAATTAAAAAAAAAAAAGACCCAGCTATATCACTCCTGTACACGTAACCATAGGATGCTCTATCTTACCACAATGACATTTATTCAACTATGCTCATTGCAGCTTTATTCATAATCACCAGAAACTGAAAAGAAATTAGATGTCCCTCAACTAAAGAATGGATAAGGTCAATGTTGTACATTTACACAATGGAGTATTATCCAGCTATTAAAAACAATGACATTATAAAGTTTGCCAGCAAATGAGTAGAACTAGAAAAGATCATCCTGAGTGAAGTAAATCAGACAGATAAACATGATATGTATTCAGTTATAAATGGACATTAGCTGTTAATTAAGCAATTATGCTTAAACCCACAGGCTCAGAGAAGCTAAGTAACAAGTACAGTTCAAGGGAGAAATGCAAGGGTCTCCTGGGAAGAGAGAAGAGAAGAGAAGAGAAGAGAAGAGAAGAGAAGAGAAGAGAAGAGAAGAGAAGAGAAGAGAAGAGAAGAGAAGAGAAGAGAAGAGAAGAGAAGAGAAGAGAAGAGAAGAGAAGAGAAGAGGAGTAGAGCAGAGTAGAACAGAATAAAAAGAATAAGAATAAGAATAGGAAACAGAATATTTGCAGGTGGGCTGGGGCTAGGTAGAAATGGAAACAGGAAGGTTCAAGCCAAGGGGAGCAAGCAAAATATTTAAGTAACTCAAAAAACTCTACAGCAAGAAGTAACTAAGTTTGAAAACAAGCAAAATATTTTAAAGACATGCAAATGCCCAATAGGTGCAAGTAAAAAAAAAAATGTTCAACATCACCATTCATTATGGAAATTGAAGCCAAAAGATGCCACTTCGTGTCTGATAAACAGGAAAGAGGTAAAAAAAAAAAAATGAAGAGAATACAAAGAAAATCAAACTAGCCTACACTATTAGTAAGAATGTGATCCCAAATATTATGGAGAACAGCATAGAATTGCTTTAATTTTTAACTAAAAATGTCACTACCGATGGAACTGAGATCAGTATTTTCAAAGGATTGTTCCACTCATGTGGTTATTACAGCATCATTCGAATTAACTAAGATATGGAATTGGCATAAGTATCCATTATATTCATTGATGAAAAAACAGATATGCTAACTTCAGTAAACCAGGCATAGACAAATACCACATGATGCTATTTAGACTGGAATCTAAATGTTGAACTCTTATAATTAAGGCATAAAACTGTACTGGATGCTGTGGGGAGAGGGGACAAAGAGAATGTGACGTTTTTATCAAAGGGCACACTTCTAGATAGACAGGAAGAATAGGTTTGACAATTTGTTACACAGCAGGATACTCTATTTAGTAATACTTTATTACATAGCTCAAAATAACTAAGAGTAGATTACAGACGTTTTACCATTAAAATGTGATGAGGCAAAGATATCAAGCTGGTTTTCAACTAGAAACTTCACCCCAGTGACTAGGATTCATGATAACAGGAGATACTCTATATACTGCCAGAGAAGAATGGTAGTCATTGGCATCCCCCAGATACGAACCCTGTGACCTAAAACACTGATCTACCTTCAAGATATTGGTTTAATTGGGGCACAGACTATGGGAGTAACCAATCACTTTTTGATTGGATTTAAGGTCCATTTCATGAGACTCTGACACTGATAAAGTGACCAAGAATCTAAGACTAGATAGGTCATGGGCCTAGGGGAAAAATGTAATACTACTATTCTGCTAAAGAAATATAGCAATAAAATGGCATACTATTATCTCCATAGATAAGTGCCTAGCTCAGCCTTTATCGGAGAAGCTTCTGCTCAGCAGATAAGAATTAACCAAGAGATCCACAGCTAGAGAGTGTGTAGAAAGTGAGAGAGTTGGGAGCACACAGTCCTAAAGAGGATGTCTTCATTAAACTCTTACCCTTCAAGGCCCAGGAAGCAAAAATATTGTAAGAGCCAGAGGTGGTAGATGACTCCAAGGAAACAATGTCTTCCAGACACAGCAGAATTAATGTACATATGAACACACAGAGACTGTGACAGCGTACACGAGACTTGCACGGGTTCGTGCCAGACGTGGTTTGAACACTGAGAGAGAGAAGATAAGGGGTCCCACCTTAACAGGAAGTTCCATGTACTCTGACATACCTGTGTGGTATCTATATCTTTATATCTTTATCAATAGGGTCTCATCGTCAGATTGTATAAGGCCACCAATAGCACTGGCAATTGATATTCACTGTAAAGAAAATAAGTTTTCTCAAATAGAGTGTCAGTGGGTAAAGCAATCACACTACAAGGCAGGCTCTAGGCCTGGGAGTAGATAGCTAAGACAAAATAAACTCATTTGTTTGTTTGTTTGTTTGTTTGTTTGTTCATTTGTTGTTTGTTGGCTTTCTGTTTAATTCTGCTTTATTTTCAATTTGTCTTATTTATTTCTTAATGTATTGATTACAGCTTTGCTTTTGTTTTTGTTTTTTTTTCTGAAATTTTTCTGAAAAGAGAGAGTAGAACAAAGAATGAGAAAGAGAATAAGAGAGAGAATGACAGAGAGAGAATGTGAGAGATAATGAGAGGAAAGAATGAGAGAGAAAATGAGAGAGAGAGAATGAGAGAGAGAGAACATGAAGTTGAGTTAGCAAGAACTTGAAGAGAGTTGGGGGGAGAGGAAAAAACATAGTCACAATAAAAATTATTTTTAAAGTGATAATGATGTAAGAAACATGTGAAATCAAGCCGTATTGGACTACAGAAGCATGTCCCAGGCCAGCCAGCATCTCCCTGCTGCCCCACCCTCAAAAAAGGTAAGGGAAACAGTACAAATTAGCTTAGCAATCTTGCCTTAATAAAAGGAATTATTTTGCCAAAATAAGGAAATTAGGAACTCAGACCCCAAATACTAAAAATAGAAAAATAAAATTATGTGAGAAGCCAAGCACAGAGGCACAGGCTGCAATCACACCCTGGGGAGGCAGAGGCAGGAGGATTCCTGGAGTTTACTGGCCAACAAATCCAGCCAAATGAATGAGCTCCGGGTCAGTGAAAGATCCTTCTCAAAATACAAGGTAGAGTGTGACAGAAGACTCACTTGTCAACATATGGCACCCACAGTCATGGGCTCTGCATGAACATATGTGCATAAATGCACACTTGCACATAAGCCATGCAAAACTAAATAATTCAAAAAATGTATTTGTACACCATGAACAGGATACCATATTGGTTCTGCTAATTGCCAGATGCTGGACCATCATTTCCTGCTTTCTCTACAAGGGAGTCTACATATCACTAAAATTTTACAGACCCTTTCAAGGTTGTGTGTCCTTTGTTCCCTGTGCCTTGAACATTTTTCCATAATTATTTGGACTGTAGATTCTTTTTCCTATATACTTTACAGTGAATAGCAATTACCAATGCTTTTGGTGACCTTCTACAACCTTTCCATTCATCTAAAAGTATAGCTTTCCCAAGTCATCTGTAACATTTCATACTTACACCTAACTACATTCTAAATATTAGATAACTTAGATACTGCCCACAGATAAGTAAAGTCCTCATCCCTTATCAAGGAAAACATACATATAAATAAAGAGACTGGAGGCCACAAGGAATGGGGAGATCTGGTGGGGTAGGGGTGGGGTGAGTGGGAACATCCTCGTGGTGATGAGGGAGGGATGCGGGGAGGAGGTATGGGATGTGGAACAGCCAGAGAATGGACCAGGATGGAGATAAAATCTGGAGTGTAAAAAAATGGTTAAATAAAAATTTAAAAGATGGCATTATGCATGCTGAGGTTTTATTTTTATATTCAGAAATACATTTATATATATAAACATACATATGTATATATTATGTAATAACAACTAATGAAAATGAGATCATGAATTTAAAAGAGAGCTAGGAGGGGTATATGGGAGAGAAAGGGGAAGAGAGAAATGATGTAATCATATTCTAATCTCAAAAAACTTTTCAAGTATTTAAAAACTTAAAAATAGCAGATTTACAAGAAATATATGAGAATATGAGATATATTTCTTTATATATGTAATATATATATATAAATTATCTACTGCCCATATTAAGACAAACATTGTGTAAAAGCCAGGTAATTTTTGTCTCTTTCACTGTGTATAGCACACTCCTGCCAAAGAATGGAAACATAAATGTGTTTTCAAGTGAGCAAATGAGTGAATTAATTGACTGATACATAACAGTCAACAAGATGAGCTGCTGTCCCTGCCCTGGAGCTTCAAATCCCATAAGGAGTGAAATAGACCCTGAAGAACCGTCTATACATTAAGTTCAATTTATCTAAATTAAATTAATTAGTTAATTAATTAATTGCATTTTGCAAACTCCTATAAACCTTTCTTATGCTAAATAACCAAAACTTTAAGGCATATGAATGAAGTAGCTAAAGCCCGGGTGCTGAGCAATCTAGAAGGATCTTCCCGTATTTCCACTTCCTTCTGAGAATGCTTTCTCTTCAACTTCTACTTGGTTTCCTTTTGAATGTTGGTCCTATTTTCATCTCTACTTCTGTCCCCATTTGACCATAAAGGACAGTTTCTGCGGAAGAGAGGAAATGGTACGGCGTAGAAGCCCTGTGACTGACTCAGTTCTCATGCCCAGTTCTGAATGGAGATGACATGGCTGCATGGGCTGACTGCAAATAACTGTCTATCATACTTACTTCTCAGTGGCGATCTAGATCAAGATTTGAAAAAGTGGCATGGTCTAAGTGGCTTCCAGTACCCAAGGAGTTAACAGTAGAAGGTGGGCCCAGAGAACAATCAAAATAGATTAACACACACTCATGCACACATACACACACACACACACACACACACATGCACATGCACACTGTCCTCTTAGCACACACTCATGTACATACACATTCACATGCATAAAAGGCATAAGCAATGACATGTGGCCAGAATAGGAAAATTTCCTGACAGCTTAACCATCACCCTTCTTTCAATGCTGGGGTCACATCTAATGCCATTCGTTCTGACTATGAGTCTATGTTCTCCTTGTGAGATGGAATAATATATACAGTTAACAATTCTAATTGCTTATTCCATCTGAAGCGGACATAAAAAGTCCTTCCAGAGCAGCGAAGATGGTTTATTGGGTAAGAAGTAGATAAAAGCATATATTCTGAAAGCAAGCGTACCTGAATTCAAATCCACAAACCTAGATAAAAAGCTATTATACGTGGCCACATGTGCCTGTAATCTCAGTGTTTGGAGGAACAGAGATAGCTAAGTCCCAGAAGCTCAGAGCCCAGGCAGAGAAGCAAACTTCATGGTCTTCTATTAAATACCCTGTCTCACAAAATATACTGAGAACTATAGCTAAGAGTCTCAATGTCATCCTCCAGCCTCTACATGCACATTCATACGTACACACAGAGTCACACATAGCATACAACATAGAGAGAGAGAGAGAGAGAGAGAGAGAGAGAGAGAGAGAGAGAGAGAGAGAGAGAGAGAGAGAGAGAGAGTTCTGCCTACTTCACGCACAATTATGGATTGTGACCTCTACATATCAAATCAGAATCAAGTTGTCTTGTCAGTTTGTCTTCCACTAAATTACAGTAAAATATCCATTATCCAAAAGATATACTTTTTTTTTTAATCAAACTTACATGAAAGCCATCAGAGAAGCAAATTCCAGGCACGTGACCCTATCCAGAGGCTGTTGTGTTGGAATGCTGGACACCGCACAGCTCTCTTTCATCTGCCATACTCCCTACTCAGAACATGACCTTTTCATAGTTATTTGCTTATTTACATTTTAGTTTAGAAGCAGGGTTTCACTCCATATGCCTAGCTGATCTAGAACTCAATATATCATCCAGACTGCCCTCAAACTTGCAGTAATTCCCCCTACTTCTGCCTCCCAGTGCTAGAATTACATCCACGCACTGCTACAACTAGCTAACTATTCTTCAACAGGGAATAATGCTACAAAATAAACCAAAGATGCCAGGCTAGACTGGAATTCAGCTTTCCTATGCTCTGCTCCTGATAGTATGAAGGGGCTAAGTCTGGAAGAGATCCTGACATCACACTCACTGTGAAGCAAATAACGACTGCCTAGATCTTTCCATGCGTACGGACAAATTGAATTGATTTCTTCTGGCCTTTTTCTTAAACTAGACCATCAACAGTTCTGCCAGGCTTCACTCCAACAATCTGTCCCTTAAGGAGAATCTCAGGGAGAGAGAATCTGCTTGCTGTCCATTCATGCAAATATATCAGCTAGCTTTCTACAAAGATCAACAATGTTTGCCATTGGTCTGGGTATGCTTTGGGGGTAGTACCGAAAGTTATAAAAATGTGCTATATATTATCTCAATATGGTGGATGATATATCTCACTATATATTCAGAGAGCTAGGTGGCTCACTCAAATAAATGTTCACCATGAAGACTTTAAAACAAACAAAAGCAAGATTCAACGTTGATATGGATCAGTAAACACCTCAGAATTACCTATGAAACCCTTGTACAGTGTCAGGCATTGCATATGATAGCCAGTTCTAACCTCTTAGAACTCAGATGTTAATATTTGGATAAGTAACCACACTTTATACAAAAAAAAACCAGCAAATGTCACAATGCCGAGGTACGTGAGAGACTTGGTAACTGATTCCGTTGGTAAAACGCTTGCATCGCAAGAACAGAGACCTGAGCTTGATAGCCAGGACCTATGGTTAAAAGGCCAGACGCAGTGGTGTTTGTAATCCCAAGGACTGTGGAGGCAGAGCTGGCTGACTAGCTGGCCTAGCTTATATAATGAGTTCCAGTCCAATAAGAGACACTGTCTCAAAAAGAAAAGTCAACAATTCTTGACAAGCAATATCCAAGGTTTTCCTCTGGCCGGTACACACACACACACACACACACACACACACATACACACACACGTACACACACACACACACACAGAGCGAGACAGAGACAGAGACAGACAGAGACAGACAGAGAGACAGAGAGACAGACAGAGGGACAGACAGAGAGGCAGAGAGAACAAGAGAGACAGAGCATGTGGAAGCCCATAGAAATAGCAAAGAGAAAGCAACTGACCTTCTTTAATGTATAAAAGGGTCTGAATCAAGAGTTTAAGATATTCCTTGGAGTGGAATAACAAACACCCATCACTTTCGAAAGTCAGGTCGAGTTCATTGAGGGTCCCTTGGATAAATCAATTAGACTAGCCTATAGCGCTGCTCTTCAAAAACAAGCATTAATCCAGGTGTTTCTATAACAGTAGTTTATAGATGTTATTAAAGTCCATAATCCATTAACTTTAAGTAAGGAATATTTCCAAGATAATTTTTACAGGCAGAACTCAGTAGATTGAAAGAAACCTGGTCCTCAGACTTCCTACAGGAAAGGGAAAATTTTAGCCGTGGACAGTTCAGCCCACATCTAAAAGCTCCAGTCCTCTCGATCTACTGCAAATTCAGATAATTAATTCTAATGGTTCGCATTTGCCTACGGCATACCTACAGGTTCATAAGTCAAGTAGTTGCAATGAACCCTTTATATTTATTCGTCATAGTCCTGCTCCTCTTAGAAATGGAGTGTTTGTGAAATGGGACTCAAAAATGCAAAAATAGCTTAGAAATTGGACACTGGGCAGGAACCAGAATAATTGTAAAGGCATAATTCCAGAGGCCAATATTGCTTTTAAACAGTTGTGAATAGACATGTGGATCTTACTATAAATACTGCTGGTGTGAATTCGAAAAGGAATGAAAATATTTCCTACATAGAGGAGAAAAACCTAACTCAGTAATACACTGCAGAGTTTTCATGATACAGAAATTTAGAAGTTCGGGACCTGTTTTAAAAGAAACCTCTGGTGCAGAGGTGGAACCCCCTAGGAAACTACACCTAAGAGTGGACACAAATTCAAGTCAAATATAGTCAACAGAATTGCCACCTAATCTCGGATTGGGTCCATCTCTTGGTGTCATCGTGACCACAGTCTTGCCCTAGATTCTTACTAAGGAACAAAGCCAGCATTTGCTGGAGGCCAAGCATATTGTTCCAAGCTCCCATAGATGTTCACATAAACAGGCAGGCTACCAGTATAACACACAACAAAATAACAACAACGAAACCCACCAAAGTCACAGTCGATGCACAATGCCCTGCATCCGTGTCCTAGTATAACAAACTTCTGGAGTCAGACTTGGAGTAACAGTTACATCATAGCTTCTGAAGACAGGTTCGTGTGCAGCATAACTAGATTGTCTGATTAGTATCTCAAAAGGCTGAAAATCAGTGAGGCTGTGGGGTTTTTTTTTTTCTTTTTTTCTTCTTTTTTTTAAATTTTGTATTGGTTATTTTATTTACTTACATTGCAAACGTTATCCCTCTTTCCGGTTTCCCCTTTGAAAATGCCCGATCCCCAGCCCCCTTCCCCCGCTTCTATGAGAGTGCTCCTCACTGCTCTAGCATTTCTCGACCCTGGAGCATCAAGCCTTCACAGGACCATGGGCCTCCCCTCCCATTGATGCCAGATAAGGCCATCCTCTGCTACATATGCAGCTAGAGCCATGGGTCCCTCCATGTGTACTCTTTGGTTGGTGGTTTAGTTCCTGGGAGCTCTGGGGAGTCTGGTTGGTTGATATTGTTGTTCTTCCTATGGGGTTGCAAACCCCTTAAGATCCTCCAGTCCTTCTGCTAACTCCTCCATTGGGGTCCCCGTGCTCAGTTCAATGGCTGGCTGCAAGCATCCCCATCTGTATCAGTAAGGCTCTGGCAGAGCCTCTCAGGAGACATCCATATCAGGCTCCTGTCAGCAAGCACTTCTTTTTTTTTTAAATTTATTTATTATTATTTTCTTTATTTACATTTCAAATGCTATCCTGAAAGTTCCCTATACCCACCCCCGCCCCTGCTCCCCTACCCACCCACTCCCACTACTTGGCCCTGTTATTCCCCTGTGCTGGGTCATATAAAGTTTGCAAGACCAAGGGGCCTCTCTTCCCAATGATGGCTGATTAGGCCATCTTCTGCTACATATGCGGCTAGAGACTCGAGCTCAGGGGGTACTGGTTAGTTCAACAACAATATGAACTAACTAGCAAGCAGTTCTTGACATCTGCAATAGTGCCTGGGTTTGGTGGCTACATATGGGATGGATCTTCAGGTGGGTCATTCTCTGGATGGCCCCCCCTTCTGTCTCTGTTGCATTCTTTGTCCCTGTATTTCCTTTAGACAGGAGAAATTCTGGGTAAGATTTTGAGAGGGGTGGGTGGCCCCTCTGTGGAATTTGAGTCTTCTTCCAAACTCATTCTGGCTCATGATTGTAGATTACAAGGCTCAGTCTTCTACTTGGCCGCTCATCTCTTCGAGACCGCACCTTGACCTCCCCATGTGGCACTCTCACAAATTGACATCTAACTTCTCCAAAGTCAGCAAGAGAATCTCTATTCAGTCTTTTATACAAGATTTTTGCCATACGAAGTAGCTATCCTCATTGTTAAGTAGAATAACCATTTATAGAGTGGTATTCCCAGTACAACTAGAGCTTATACTACAAAGGGAGGAATTATACATAGAATATATATTTGGTGGATATGGAGAGGAAATTTTAGGGAACAATTTACAAATCCTGCTTATCAAATGACCCAAGCATTGGTGTTCTTACTCAACAAATAATTTATAAAATAAAATGTATAACAAAATAAACAATTTCATAAAAGAAAAAAGTAATAAAATTTTCAAATAGAAGTGCTGGAGAAATGGCTCAATGAATAAAAGGCTTGCTGAATATGCAGGAGGACCTGAACTCAGATTTCCAGCATCCTTGAAGCAAATGAAAGAATTAGATAGAATATCAATGAAAAGCACAGACTGAAACAAAAAGAAAGTAAGATATAGATTGCAGACTAACGCACTGAAGATACACATTGTCAGAATGGATTTAAACTATGTAAAAGAGTATAAGGAATATTTCAAGAGAAATTAAAGATTAAATAGATTTAAATAGATACGAATTTATATTGAATGTCGTAAATATAAGATTGATGGGTTTCCCCCATTACTTTTATCCAGAAAGGACCAGCCAACTCTCAACTATGTGGGAGAGAGAAAGAGTCTGTTTCTGGAGAAATTGCAGGCAAGCATTTCGCAAGCCAGAAAGCATCTATAATGTCTGCAGTGGACTGTGTCTTGTGAACCAGACTCTCTGGAAGCTGAGACAGAATTCCATTGACACATAAAACCCCATTCTGCTAAAACTTTCAGGCTCTGGTCCTCACTGCTCAGACTGGTGCAGCCCCACTGTCTCAAGCTGACTATCCTCTCCTTATTATCTCACATGTTAAAACAATTAATTAAGATGATCATAGTCCCCCTTGATTTTTTGACCTTTGCTCTTCTTGAGCAAAATACTGAGAAGACAGCAGTTGCCTGGGGCAAGAGACATACACTGTTGTGAGTGTGGCATAGCAAGCCAGCTGTGAAGAAATAGCTGTTTGATCGCGTACGTGAATGTGGCTGCTATAGGAAAAATAGTTCCACTGGTTATTTTGTAGGCTGTGGTGAGATTTAACTGAGAAAGTCTATGTGAGGCTGTCATCAATGTCTTTCACCCAATCTGTCGCTTACCAGATATCTCTATCAGGGAGGTGGGAGATTTATAGAGCCACACCCATCATCTCCCTGCAAAGGAAGGAATCCAAACTGCATACCTAAAATTTGCAGAGCCTTGAAGTCATTCTGAAGATTGTGCGTTGGATGAAACGGGATTTCCAATAAAGGACTCTGTGACAGGGTATTGCCCAGCCTGAGGCACTGACTACTCCAAAATTGGACTGAGTTTGCCATCTAGAGGACACGAGGGGACAGACAGGCCCTACAGGGTCTTCGGTAGACAAGACCTTGGCACCTTAAAGACAGACAAAGCTCCCTTTCTAAAGGACATTTGGTGAGGGTTTGCCTGTCCAAGCATCATAGGGGCAGAGAAAACTGCAGCCTCTGCCCTTGGTGATCTAACGTGAAAATGAGACTTTCTAGGAGGATGAAGAAATTCCCTCTCACAGCACAGAATGTATTAGATCTCAATTTTCTAGACACTCAGGCTGAGGTGGACATCAGAAGTCCCCACTGCTTCATCATGTCACTGAAAGGTAACGCCAGCCAGCTGAGACCACACAGCTAGAAGGTAGCAGAGACAGACTCTGGGGAGTAATTCTGGAAGTGCCTGCATCAAGAGATTGACCTGTACCTGAAGCAGCCAGATGCCGTGGACCTTGTGGGAAGAAAACAGAGCAAG
This sequence comes from Mus pahari, assembly GCF_900095145.1. Classification (NCBI taxonomy): domain Eukaryota; kingdom Metazoa; phylum Chordata; class Mammalia; order Rodentia; family Muridae; genus Mus; species Mus pahari. The sequence continues at coordinate 29,238,287 of NC_034606.1, forward strand.
CAGAGACTCTGGGCTGCTGGTATTTCAAGGGCAGAGTTTTAGAAGTCAGACGTATTCATATCTTGTTGAGGCCCTCATTTGCCAGTGATGGAAGAAATGAGGAACTTTGGCCTCTGGCCTAGATTCACATAACTCTTCTCACCCTATAAATCCAGTGAAGCTGGAGAAAGTGTCTCTGACTGTATATACGCTTACAGTCTAACAATCCCTTACCTTTTGAAAGGTGCCAATGTGGCTACATACAATTCGGGGCATTTAAACTCAAAAGAAAAATCTCTTTTCCAGAAGCAAGTCTGTAGGCCAGAACCCTAAACATTCCACCAATGTATATTCTGTTCCGATCCATGCTATCGCCTACCATTGCATTCACAGTTAGTTTACACTTGTACTCAGTCAGTAAGCAAGTGTGAATTCTGCATGCTCTGTGTCTAGGCATCAAGGAGACAGTGATGACACAATCCTCACAACCACTGTCCTCATGCATCTTCCATAGTCAGGAGACTATGAGAAATGCCCCAAAATGGCATCCCTGAGTAGACATCGAGGATTAAGTAATAACAAACTGAAACTGAATATACAACTGCATTTTCTACTCACTCTCTGTGTGGTCACTGCATCTTTGAGCTTCCCTCAATGTATTCTTTTCATTGTTTTTCCCATCTTTTTAAAAATTTTGTTAAGTTTTGATATGAAAAAGACTATCTGTACACATGGACTTTCTGCTTCTGAAGGCCAGCGAAAAAGTCTATCAATCTCATAATCTCCCACATTCTCTAGAGTCTAGAATCAAGATGGTAGATTTGGGTTGAAATTTTGGATAAATCAAAGGGTCAAAATGTTTCATCAATCTGCTGGTCAATTTTAAGCATTACTGACAAAAGCATGTCTATGAAGTCTTTCATTTGTAATGTGTGAGACTCTTAAGTGCAGTTAGTTGGTGATCAATGAAAATTTTAAAGTTACATGCTTCCGTCCAAGCACATCATTGCAAGTCATTTGTCATGTGTTGCACAAGTGATCTGTCAGAAATGATGCAGAGTGTCAGTTAAGACAAAGGAGCCTTTCCATAAATAACCATAAGATGCTTGTGGGTTCTGAGGAAGGGGCACATCTCCCACTAGCTGGAAGAATCAACGAGGCTAATCTTCACTGAAAACTGAAGTCTGGCTGCAGTTATTAGAAATAGCTCTCCTCTGTGGAGGCTGGACTGGCAGGCAGGCAGGGAAGGATCCAAAGATTGTGTCACAGCTGAAAAGGAGCCCGCCAGAGAACATTCAGTTTCCAAATACATACATGAAGCATTGAGTAATAGCTTCGCTCTCCAACTTCATTTCAAATGAATCCAGTTTTAGACTCGAAGCCATAAAAGTTGCACCAAACCTTTTTGAACCTACCCACTCAGAGTGCTTTCCATCACTCCGTAAAACTTCAGCCGACTCACATTTTGAGCTCAACAGCACTCCTCAAGCCCTGAAATATTAGCCACCCCACACTGGGAGGGGTCCATATTTCTCCTTTTTTGTACACTAGTTAATGCAGCCAAACGTTTAGATGTTCTGAGCTCCTGCGACATGCCCAACACTGAGCTATGCAGTGTTTCCTAGCGATCTCCTTTTCCTAGTATGAAGATAGCTATATTAAATGGCTTCCATCCAGCTGTCAGGATGTTGAGAGAAACGTTGACTAGGTCACTTGGTTAGGGGAACCCAAGTAAGGAGCAGTGGAATCAAGCATTCATTGCTTTCCCAACGCAATGGCCACAGTGCCTAACAGAGACTGCACAAAGGAGGGAGGATTGTCTGAGCTCATCGTTTCTGAAAGGTTAAGTCAAGAGTGATTGTAAAAGGCATGGCAATGCCACACGTGATAGCAAAACTCCACAGAGGTCTCTAGCATTTCAATGGCTGGAGGGAGGAAGGATCAGGAAAATTAGGGATGCAGAATTAGTGGGACTCTCAGAGGCATACAGTTTACTATTGCCCCTTTTGTAAAGCCTTCTGGTTTTGTTTTTTTTCATGCATTCCTGTCTAAATTGTCACTTTTTTTTTTTTTTTTGAAGGAGGTTGTGGCTGGGAGTTGCCGCAGAAGCCTTTTATGAACCTCTTTCCCAACTGTGAGTCTGCAGCCATCGATACCGCTGCAAGAATGGGTTTCTTGCCCTTTATAATCAGCAGCAGCATGGATCCTGGACTTCCACATGGTTTCCAGCATACGCAGCACGTGCCATGGACCTCAGCCTGGTCTCTGGTGGCAGGGCAGACCACGGACGGGGCCCTCTGCCAAAGGGAACTCTTAAAAAATGTGATAGGGATGCTCAAATGTGGCTCTCCACAATTGATGACTTCTGGTGGGGTCCAAGTGGGGAAGGACTTGTTTTATTTATTTTATTTTGTTTTGTTTTGTTTTGTTTTTAAGGCCTGTCCCCTGGGAGTTTGGCTGTGCCACACTGAGTATATGGGCAACACAAATTGTATTTTTTTTTTCCTTTTTGGATGAAGGGGGTAGGACACAAGGGTTGGGGATGGACCTGGGAAGCACTGGAAAGTGAGTGTGAGCTGGGTGCATGATGTGAAATTCTCAGTCAACAAAAATATTACTCTGGGACAAAAATAAAGGTCTCCTGTTTTGAGACAATACATCCATTTTTCCCACCCTTAAAGAGTTTACGTTTTGTTCTCTCCTAAAAGAATGATGGTCTTAACAAAAAGATCCTTCAAGGCTGAGAAATGTATGCCACTTTACTGAGATTGTTTTAGGATACAAATGGACTTTAACAATAATTTATCATTGTTCTGTATTACTTGGGAAGCAAACAAATGCTGAAGAACAGGTTTTGATTGTAGTTTTATAAAAATGCATGAGAAAGAGCTACTTTGTACAGTGAAATCTAGGTTTTCAAATGTTCCCAGAGGACTAAAGGAAATGGCTCCTTGGACCCACATTACACCAAGAACTCAAAGCATCTCCAAATCCTTCAACTCCAGGGTTGAGCCTGGGGACCCTTTTCTCATTATCCAAATACAAGAAAGATCCTTTCTTATGTTTTTGAGCAAATACATGTTGGTTTTCTGCTACATGCAATATGCCATTAAAACCAACAGGCATTTGTCATATTTGTCATGTGAATACTCTCCCATCTTAAGCATTTTCTCTTTTAACCATCCTATGTTTAGCATGTGACAGTCTTTATGTAATCAACTTACATACATTCTACCATGATCTTTACCGTATTAACTCTGTTAAGTTCTTTCCAGGCACCTTCTTTAAGCCAGTCTTCCCATTGACCATCAGAAATACACATCTTTAACTCTTAAGTGATAAAGACAGCGCTTAGAGAAAAGAATCAGCTCACATAAGCAAACAAGTAAGAAAGCTTGGACTGGAAACTGTCTAGATTTGCCTAGAGCAAATTCTGTGCCTTCTCCAGATAAACTTGGCGACCATAAGCACTCAATGCTGAGGAGACAGTCTGTCATGATGCATGGAATAGAAAAGCAGAGATATATATTGACAGATTTTCATACAGAAAAAAAAATGTGTTGTGGTTGTACATTCACATAATCCCTCACATGAGAAGTAGGAGCAGGAGGATCAAGGAGTTCAAGGTCAAACTCAGCACCAGAGAGAGCTCAAGGGCTTCCTCAGCTATATAAAAACCTGATAAAAGGAAAAGAAAAATAAAAGCAGATTTTCATGTATATATTCACTCATTGTGTGAGTTTGAATGTAAGTCCCACCACAAAGATTCTTCTTTTTTTTCTATCTCGAATATGAAATGTTACAGGAATTATGGTTGCAAGGATCCTAAGAGAGTTCATCTCTGGGTGCTGCAATGAGGAAGGAAGTCTGGGGACTGCCATCTCAGTGCAGTCATAAGTGTAGCTATGAGCAGAACTCTGGACTCCAACCTGCTTCAGTATTTCTCCAGAGTGTCTCATCCTAAAGATACAGTGCTATTTCTGTCTTACACTTGACATTTAGAGTCATCTTAGCTGGTCTGCTTATGATAAATTATGTAAAATAAAGCATTAAAAGTCAATCAGTATGTGATTATCCCAGGATGAACTCAAATGGAGAAAGAGGAGGGGGGAGAGACATTTCTGGATAAAGCGACATCAGTATTCAGGGTCAAGAAGTAACTCCAGGCTAGTGTCCTCACAAAAAGGATATCTATCAATATGCCTTGGACAGTCATCACAAGGGAAGAAGAGAAAGAATAAATTATTTGTAGCATCATGCCACTGCTAGTGTAGTAGCCACATAATGGTGATTGTGATAAGATCCCCATTTCAGTGAACTTATAGTCTAATGGTTAAACTACAAAGGGAAAAGGGTCCAAATGCTATAGAGTAAGTATTGTGATACACTTGAGTACACAGTGGTTTGAAAAATCACAGAGAAGGGGTTTATAATCCATAGGAAGATAGCTGTTAAGCTGGCTTTCTGATGGTTGATAAAGATTGGTAAAAGACAAGTAAAGACCTAAGAACAAGAACCACATTTAAAAAAATCCCCCAATGCCTCGGGGAATAATAGTGCCTGGATCTAAGTCTGATCACCCGAGTTCAGCCCCAGTGGTCCACCTGATTAAAAGAAAGAACCAACTCTCATAGGTTGTCTTCTGCCTTCCACAGGAACATTTCAGTGCATTCACAAGAACACACACACACATATACCACATACATAAATAAATATAATTTTAAAATAAAGACAAAATACCTTAAGACAACAGTATGGCTTGCTTTAGATACAGACCAGAGTTCTACATGGTAGACCTCAGAGGGAAGAGATGATGGTACAAGATACCAGGGTAAGCACAATGACTAGGTTGTACCAAACCTTGTCGGGTTTGTCTGTTATTTGAAGTTTTAGCCTAAGAATAAAGAGGGCTGCTCAGAATATTTATGCAATGGAATGGCATGATTCGCCACATTTTTACATAAATAGCTATGACTGCTAACTTGTAGGTGAAATGGGAAGAGAGCAAATCTGTGAACAGGGAGACTCTTAGTTATTGTAGCAATAGTCTAAGAAAAGAACGAGAATATGAGCTAAATGCTTAAGGGAGGTCAGTACAGTCAAAATGGAATGGTACGTATTAGAGATTGAGTAGTAATGAATGTTAAGACTGGAATAATAACCTTAAGGTTCCCATTGTAGGCCATCAGTGGCAGAATGGGATGATCAAGGTCAGATCCCTCCACTTCTAACACACATCCCAGCAGGTGTAAAAGCCTGAGTTTCATAACAGTGTCTTGGTTGATGCTATTACAGTGAAAGTCTACTGCATGAGCTTAATGGAAAGAACTCACTTGAATAACTAGACTAGATTGTCACATTACTCTTGCTAAGTTATATGGTATCATATTGGCTTCTAATACTTAAGCATGAATCAAGACATATCAAACTCAAAGCATCTTGACTAAGTCTATCAAGTGAAGGCAAAAGGGGCGGGGGAGGTGTCATTTGTTCTACAAGAACTATTACATTTCATGGACCCTTATATGAAACTCTCTTCTGATGACACAGTCATATACTAAGGGACCTCGAAAGCAAGGACTTCCCAAAACACAATATCAAGCAAATTAACTCCATGCAGAACGTGTCTGGCTACAACAATTCTGACATTTGCCAAACCTCATAGAGTATATTGGAACCATCTTAAAGACCTCTGCATTCCTCCGGGTCTCCGCACCCTACTCTCTGCTGTCTTTAATGCCGAGTTTCTCTAGGGATGACAGCTTTGGGGTCTTGGGTTTGACTCAATTTATTCCAGGACTTGGATTCATTTTAAACAAGTTAGAATCCACGTGCCATCTTCAATTAAAGGTTTTGTAAGGCAAAGGAAGACTAGCTCAGCCACCAAATATTTGGGTCTGGGGAAGCTTCTGCAGCCTTTCCAACAGGCCAAGTGTGATGTGGTGAGACTGGCTCCTGTCAAAAGCAATGAGGGAGGCAGCAATGGACATTGGGAAAATTAGGCCTGGCACCAGCCTAAGCCACTGAATATTCAAATAAATGGTATGCAAAGTGTGGTTTGAACATCATCGTCTGGGGAGCAATGAGAACTCTGCGTAGAATTTGGATAAAGTGCTTGAAAAGACCAATCAAAGTAAAAATGAATCAGATAGCGGACAGGAATAAGCAAAGAAACCGCAAGGTATTTTTATTGATTTGCTTATTAAATGCATCCATTCAATGACTATCTACCCAGACCCCAAACTTCAAAAGCACAAAGATTCTGATGCTGACAAAACAACAACAACAACAACAACAACAACAACAAAGACAAAAACAGAAACTTCCTGAAAACATTTATTTCCAGGGTCACTGTAAGATAAGAAAAATAAAGTTTGAAATATTTCATGCATCTGATTTTCAACTTTGCTTGGTTACACATTTATAACTGTGGCTGTTATCATTAATAAACAGTTCTTAGTACCCTGAGATACCTGGTCAACACTTGGTAGGAAAACAAATGAATGGCTGCTTACCCTTAGATGCACAATGTGCTAAGAATATACACATTCCCTTACGAATTGCAAACAAGCTCCATGGTAGATATTACAATGAGAAACTAGGGATTTAGATGATGAATACAAATGTACTGATCATATACCTAGTGAGTAGAAAAGCTAAAACTAAATTCTACCTTAACTTGGCAAATAAATAAATAGACTCTCAAACATCTATACAGATTAACGTATTCTTACATAGGATAAAGATAGAAAAAAAACAGAAGACAGAGGAAAGCCAAGATGATGCTAAAAGGAAAATCATGAAAACTCCTAATATTGGCCTGTGACAAAAGGGGGGATGCTGGCTAGGAGGCAAGGCAGAACCAGCTCAGAAAACAACAGGCTACCATCAAGGCAAGCAGAGGCAGACTCACAAGCATTAAGGAGCTGGCTTAAATGGCTCTTATTATCAACTTCCTTGCTATTCATTCCTATCAAGGAAATACAAGGACAAAGTGTGGAGCAGAGACTGAAGAAAAGGCCATCCAGAGACTGCCCCGCCTGGGGATCTATCCCATATGCAGCCACCAAACCCAGATATTATTGCTGATGACAAGAAGTGCTTGCTGATGGAGTACTACTCAGCTATTAATAACAATGAATTCATGAAATGCTTAGCAAATGGATGGAGTTAGAAAATATTATCCAGAGTGAAGTAACACAGTCACAAAAGAACACGTGGTATGCACTCACTGATAAGTAGATATTAACCTAAAAGCTCAGAATACCCAAGATACAATTCACAGACCATGTGAAGCTCAAGAAGAAGGAAGACCAAAGTGTGGATGCTTTAGTTCTTCTTAGAAGGGAGAAGAAAATACTCATGAGAGGAAATACAGAGACAAAGTGTAGAGCAGAGACTGAAAAAAAAAGGCCATCCAGAGACTGCCCCACCTGAGGATCCATTCCATATTCAGACACCAAACCCAGACACTATTGCTGATGCCAAGAAGTGCTTGCTGACAGGAGCCTGATATAGCTGTCTCCTGAGAGGCTCTGCTTTCAGGATGCTCACAGCCAACCATTGGACAAAGCACACTGTCCACAGTAGAGGAGTTAGCAAAAGGACTGGAGGAGCTGAAGGGGTTTGCAACCCCATAGGAAGAACAACAATATCAACCAACCAGACTCCCCAGAGCTCCCAGGAACTAAACCACTAACCAAAGAGTACACATGGAGGGACCCATGACTCCAGCTGCATATGTGGCAGAAGATGCACTTATCTGGCATCAGTGGGAGGGGAAGGCCTTGGTCCTGTGAAGACTTGATGCCCCCCGGGTAGGGAAATGCTAGAGCAGTGAAGTGAAAGTAGGTGGGGAAGTGGGGAAGCACTCTCATAGAATCGGGGGGGGGGGAGGGATCAGGGGTTTTCAGAGGAGAAACTGGGAAGAGGGATAACATTTGAAAAGTAAATAAATACCCCATCTGGGAATTCATCCCATCATCAGTCACCAAACCCAGATACTAATGCACATGCCAGCAAGATTCTGCTGAAGGGACCCTGATATAGCGGCCACTTGTGAGGCTATGCCAGTGCCTGGCAAACACAGAAGTGGAGGCTCACAGTCAGCTATTGGATGGAACACAGGGCCCCCAATGGAGGAGCTAGAGAAAGTAAGTACCCAAGGAGTTGTAGGGGGCTGCAACCCTGTAGGTGGAACAACAATATGAACTAACCAGTACCCCCTGAGCTTGAGTCTCTAATTGCATATGTAGCAGAAGATGGCCTAATCAACCATCATTGGGAAGAGAGGCCCCTTGGTCTTGTAAACTTTATATGATCCAACACAGGGGAAGGCCAAGGCCAAGTAATGGGAGTGGGTGGGTAGGGGAGCAGGGGCAGGGGTGGGGTATAGGGAACTTTTGGGATAGCATTTGAAATGTAAATAAAGAAAATAATTATAAATAAATTTTAAAATATTAAAAAAAAGAAAAGTAAATAAACAAAATAACCAATAAAAATCTTTAAAAAAAAAAAAAAGAAGAAGAAGGCACACAATCACTTGAAGGCTAATGATGCTTTTGGGATAAATGTACTATATGCTGTAGTATGGAGTCCTGAGACTAGGTCACAAATATTCACATAGCAGGAGAGTTGACCCGTAGGCCAATTTTAAGTTACTAAATATTTTGTGAAAATAAAAAATAAATATTAAAACACACCTATGTTTATTAATTTACATGTCATCCATAGCTAATTTCAAACCATAAAAATAGTAATTGAATAGAATGATAGAGACAATGAGGTCTTTGGAACTCAAATATTGGCCTTTTATAGATATTTGCCCAATAAAGTCACATGAATATAGAAACATCTACCTAGAACTATGCTGAGACAGTGAACACTCCCCAGATTGGGCAGAATAGAGCATAAGGTAGGAGGGACTGGAGATGGAGGATGAGAAGATAGGCTGTTCTATCTGCTTCTAGCTTTGCCCAAAGTCATCCATTTTTAAGTCTACACTAAAACCTACGTCTAGTTTTCTTTCTACCAAACCTATGAATGATTTACTGGGATTCAAAATAGTACACACTTTCCATAGCATGTAGCATATAGTTAATGTGCTCACTCAAGATGTATTTATTTAATACCTCTGTTATTATAAGAAATAACATATGAACCTTGATTACAAAAAGTTCATAGATCAGTGGAAGGACAAAGATCCAGAAGGGTCATAACAAAGTGAAAAGAGCTAAAGCTGCCTTCTGCCTACAGTGCTGTAATGGACCCATGGGTCTTACAACTTCGGGTTACAGACTCAAGGAACGCCTTAAGATTGAGATAAGGCTTGGGTGAGTTTGAAAAGTTAAGTAGGAAACGATTTAGAAGAAAAGACAGAAACACAGAGAGCAGGGAGCTGACCAGTGATGCTGTAGCTTAGAGAGCAAGTAGAAAGTACCAGTAGGCAGAGACTGAATCAGCTATCTCACACGTCACATTAAGGAACATAACACATTAGTGAACAGCACAGAACCATTAAAAAAGCCATGGTGACTATTCCCATCTAGAATAAGCTGGACAGGGTCCAGAAGAAGAGAAAGAGAAATGACTGAGCAGCGATTCCAATGATCGGGTCTGTCTAAGATGAATGAATGAATAGATGAATGAATGATCACACAGATGACTGGTTCTGATAACTCCTGCTGGGGTTTCTACTCACATGAGAAAGGGGAAGTGGCTTTCCTATCCCTTTCAACTGCTATCCCCACCCCAGCCCCCAACCTTCATGAATGGTTTCTCTCTTGCACGCATGTGTATCTCTTCCTCAATTACTGAGATCTCAGAACCAAGCCTTACTAACAAGCTTACCATGCCAGGCAACGACTGTGCAGACTAAATCAGAATCCCCAAGAAGCCCAGGCAGAGAATGAAAATCAAGAAAATATACTTTGGACCAAAAGGAAAAAAAAAAAAAAAGAAAGAAAGAAAGAAAAAAGAGAAAAAGAAAGAAAAGAAAAAGGAGAAAAAGGAGAAAAAAAATCCCATCAATTAGAACTATTCTGAGATTGCTTTGACCGTAGAAGATTGAAAATGAGGGTGGGGATAAGCAGAGAACTGGGAAGTAGACTCAAACAGTTACCCTATGAAGAAAATGATAGTGATTTCAGATAGATTGCAGTAATTTGGACAGCAGTGTTGGTTTTCAATTCACTAACTTGCTAGATATTAATATACTAAATCATAATGTAAGGCATTCCTTCAGAAACTCTTAGTTTAATAGAGATAGGTGGGATCCAGTTACACGCACTGCATTCTAACAGCTGCCAAGACATTAAAAAATAATAATAATAATAGAGCAGAGCACCATACCCCGAAGCAGAGAAAGCCTTGACATAAGGTAATAGTCAAGAAGGATCGAGAGGAGGGATCAAGACCTTGAAAAACAGAAACAGCTCAAAAAATACATAAAAGTTGTATAAAGTGGAGCTGGCCTTGAAAAGGAACTTGATTTTCCCCAGCCTCACCAAGATGGAACACTACAAGCTGACATCTTCAGTTAAAGATCACTTTGCCGTCCCTCTGTGATCAAGGAAAAAAAAACGCCTCAAAAGACACCTAAAGGCGAATGGGCATGTGCCACCTTCAGACAGAAGAAAGTCCCCATGAATCAGCATATCAGAAGACCTATAGCCTGAATCTTATTAAAACCAAAAGCAATGGGACAGGGTCCCTCTCTGGAAACTTCCTAAAACTTCATCTTGACATTATGAGTTTGGTCATTTAATGTGATCAACTACAAGGGAAGCTAAAAAATCTCTCTCTTTTTTTTTTTTTTGGTTTGACACTTAACTTTGCTCTGTGACCCTAGGGAGAAAAGAAACCCTATGACCCTAGATTGCTTAATCATAAAGGGATGAGATATGCAATAGTCCCCACGCTTAATTCCCAGACTTAAATGTCATTATAAAAATTAAATACAACATTCCGAAGAAGATGGGAGCAGAGTCTAGCCCCCAGCAGATGATAAACGAATGTGAGCTACCCTTTCATTTCTCCTGTCTGCTAATGGCCTCGATGGAGTTCAATACACTTACATTGCACAGGGCCAATGCTCGACCTTCACATAACCCCACTGGCTCTACTAAAAGTTGATAGACTGATAATCACAGTGTTTACTACGTCTGGAATATTTGGCCTGTTTCCTCTTTAATTTTCACAACAACTCAGCAGCAAGGCAGCTACAAGTAATGTATCCCCATTTAAGAGAGGAAACCCTCCCCAGCCCAGAGAGCATCAGGACTGTTGAAGGTCACATAGCTATTTAAATGCAAAGTGCTGTGCCAACTATGACACCAAGACCTCCTATAGAAGGCCACTTGCAGAGAGGAGGCTGGGGTGACTCTAATCCTCTCAATAAACCTGAATGAAGCCCTCAAATCACACTGCCTTACATCTACCTCTCTCTCCCAGGCCTTAAGTGCTTTGCATATGGAAGGCCTTTATTCAAAATGGTATGACAAGTCAAAAGAGGAATTTTCTCATAATGTAAGAATAGAATTTTTAAAAGAGAGAATGCAACTTCGATTTTTAACAATAGGCTTTCTTCTGTTTTACACTGAAAAAGAACAAAGTCAAAGAACAAAATTCACGAATTAAGAAGAAAATCAACAAAATGAAATGTAGGGCAGTTAAAGTCATCCCAATGTCCTCTGGTTCTCAGAACTGGCCACTTTGGGGAGGTTTTGCACCTTTTTTTTTTTTAAACTTCCAGATTTCATACTTTCTGTTCAGCTTTTGCAACTTCCCAAGAGTACAGCTTGAAAAAAAAAAAAAAAAAAAAAAACAGAAAAAGTAGAACCTCGGTCCCTATGTCTCACTTCAAGCCTAAAGGCCCTTGCAGGCTAGCTTTAGCTCTTTCCTCTGACATCGCTGTTTCTGGCTACTGAGTGGTCACTGGATGGCCAGTGTTGTGCATCCTTAAAAGTCATGCTAGTTTAGCCAAATCATAATGGCTGTTAGCATCAACCTACAGTGGTTTCCAAGTAACTCCCCAACAACACAGAGGGAGGCAGAGAGAGGGAGAGAGAAAGGGAAGGAGGGAGAGAAAGAAAGATATATTCTCTAACCTTGACATTGGAAATAACCGATTAGAAAAAAAAAGACTTTGAAACAAGGTTTTACTAGTAGCTCTGGATGGATGGCCCAGAACTATTTAATCCATACTGGCCTCAAACTCAAAGAGGTCCACCTACATCCGTTGCACTTTTCCTGGGATTAAAGGCATGTGCCACCAGGCCCAGACATTTGAAAATAGTTTCCCTTAAAGATGAACATAAGTACTCACTGGACAGCATGGAGTCACCTCAACCTGAAAGGCAATCCAAAGAACACAGTGCATCATCCTCCCTGACTGGTCCAGTCCCACTAGGTTCTTAATTTCCATGGAAATAAGCCTAGGGAGTCTTATACTTTTTCAAGGTGGTTTTTCTCCTGGAAAGGGGATTGTTTGTCTTCTTAAACTTACTATTATTTCTGGAAAATGATATATTCGTTCACTATCCTCCTGTATGAGTACGTTGTTTAGTGTGTATGTACGAGTGCAGTCATACACATACCATGTCAGACATACAGAAGCCAGAAGATTGCTTTCAGAAGTTAGTTACCACATTTCACTTTGTCTTTATGGTGATGTGTCTCTTGTTTCTTTGATGCTGTCTGTGCACTCCATGCTAGCTGACCAGCAAGCTTCTGGTGGGTCTCTTATCTCTGCCTCCCATAGCAACACCGAATTCTAGAATTACTGATGTGAGCAACTGCATCTAAATATTTTACATAGGTTTCCAGGATCACACTTAGGTTGTCAGGCAAATCAGCAAGCACTTTTATCCACAGAGCCATCCCCCTGAGCATTTACTGACTGCTATCTATCCACTATGGTACAGAACAGAAGACATTATTTCTACTAAGAGGTTTTGTGGCACTTCCTACAATGTTGCTTCCTAACCAATACATGGACACATGTGCCAAGATGCCAATCCACTTAGTGTTGTGGGGAGAACAGACAAGCTGACCTGGACAAACCCCACGGACAGTCAAATATGCAGTGAGTAACTTCCTGTTCATGAGAGTGAGCTGAAAAAAATGTGGTCTCCTACATGAATGTTTTGCTTTGGGAAAAGTGGGAAGAACTAAACAAAGATTTTGCCATGCATGCGGCTATTTGCCCCAACATCAGAAACCCAACCTTCAAGCTTTTGAAATCTTCAGTCTATTTTTACAGTCTTCTCCCCCATTTCCTTCCAGTTTATTGCCACATCTTGCTGTCTTGGGTGTTCCTCTCTTCTTGCTGTCTGTTTCTAGTCTTGTTTTAGCCAGAAAATAAAGCAGTTAAGCAAAATTCTCATTTTACTCAGCAAACTTTCCTTGTGCACCAGCTCGATGTGAGGTAGTCCTATCTCTTATAGAAGAAAAAAAAAAAAAAAAAAAAAAAAAAAACAAGTAGAGACAGCACATGGCTACATTCTTCCCTGAGATCAAAACCAAAAGCTTGTATGTAAAACTATACTGAGTGGGTTCTAGAAGGCTAAACACCAAGTCCCTAGTGTTTGAAACTATTGTTTCACAGATGTTGATGCAAAGCCCAAGGAAGACATCCCAGTATTTAAGCTGAACACTAAGCATCTTTCATGCATCTGGAAGTATTCTGCAGTGAATAACATCACACAAACCCTAAAACAGAACTGACTTAGCTTAGCTCCATCAGTCACTGATTCTAAGTGCTTTGTCTTTCTCAGTCGGGAATTCCTCCCTTGAAAGATACCTACTCACTGGGTTACTGAAAAAGTAGCCATGTAGACACATCTTGGTTCCAATGTTAGGTTTGATAAATAGTAATTTTACGCACATAGGCTGTCCCTCGTCTTATGCTTGGAAACTGGAGTGCTGACAAGAAGGAAAGAATGATTTCCAAGAACACGGGTTTCAATACCAATTACTGAGATGTTTGGAGAAGGTAGGGGAGCTCATTGAGTTTATCTTCTCATCGTCAGCAGCTCCTGCTTGCACCAACCTTGCCTCTGCAGTGCTTCTAAAATGCCATGAATTTCTTTTTTGCCTCTGCAAAGTGAACATACATGCATTTTCTGTCACATAAAACCATAATCATAGTTTGAACATTAGTCCCCTCCCAGGCTTCATACTCAGAATGCCTTCACGATTCCCTTCAAAAGTGACAAGATCGAGCAGAGTCTCTGACACAGGTTGGGAGCTTGTACAAAATCAATGCTGGGCAGCTTTCCTTCTCTGGTCATAGATTGAGAAAATTCTGAATACTCTCCAGGATCCTTGCTCCCACAGGAGGAACCAGAAGGAAGGAAGCATGAGTGGACACAGCAGAGGTCCAATCCAGACTGTCCCTCTGTGACAAGACAACAACGCTACCTTCCATGGGAACTCTAATATTTTTATCTATAAATGAAGATAACATTGCTTATCATACAAAGACATTCTGCAGATTGAGGAAGGAAATGTCTATGGCAGCCTTAGTAGTGTGCCTAGCATATAATTGCTATTCAATTGGTATTGGCTTCCTTATACATCTTCTTCATCTGTGGTCAGACATTCTGAGTCTCAGTTTCCCCCTTCATTCAGTAAAATAAGGATGGCATCAGTCTCCCTATAGGCTTGGTGTTGATTTAACAAGGTCATGAATCTGCAGCATCTCTCAGAGGATCTGTAGCATGCTAAATCCTCACACGCTGCTTGCTGCTTCTTTCCTTTCACCCTCAAAACTGGGTTTACAAACCCTGGTCTAATTTTCCTTTCTCTCTTTCTCCCTCTCTTTCTCCCTTCCCCTCTCCCCCTCCCCCTCCCCCCTCTCTCTGTATGTCTGTGTGTGAGAAAGAGAGAGAAAGAGATATATATTTCCAAAAAGCCACTGAATATTTAAAAACCCTAAGAAAAGTCCTTTGTCACCCAAATGCCCCCTGGAACTATTTCCCACGTCAAAAGGTTTGAGGGCCACATGGCTGTGGTCATTTTGAGAAGCTGAATGTCCAATCAAGGGTTGAGAATCTGCAGAATGCTAGGCAGCCGGTCATCACTCACTGGTGGGGAGGCTGTGCACCACTGAGTCATGTGGGAGATGAGCGAATGCTGGCCAGCAGAAAATAGCAGCATCAGATAATGCCCAGAGGCTTTCTGGACAATGGAGTTTATTATCAGGCATGTGAATGAAATGGGGAGTGCTATTGCCTCTTCCTGCAGTTTATTGAGTTTTCATTGACAAAAAAGAGCAGAGCAAGAGAGAAGACTTTTGTTGCCACCACACTGCCCTTTGCAAGCCTGCTAGAACCCAGGCCTGTGAAGTTGCACTTCATGTTTCAATGAAGCAAATCTCTCCCAATGAGAGAAAAGGTTACTTCCCCCATCATACTCCCCTGACCACTACACTTCTGCCAGATCCTGTCATGTGCTAGAGAGAGAAAAAGCCAAAAGGCAGAGCCACCGTGGGGGGAGGGGGGGCTGTGGGAGGAAGTGGCTTCTTCCTCTCACCAGCTCCTAAATCCAAACGCAAAACCAGACTCTTATCCAGCGTGATCAAGACCCTGACTCTACTCCTAATTCATGAATGAGGATAGAGATGGAAGTCAATATAAGGTCCTGAAACAGTCATGTTTGATGTGGTGTCCTGGCGGCATTAGCTCAAGCCTGTTCTACAAACAACTCTCCTAGCAAACAACAAAATGAATGGTGGGGATTGCAGCTCTGCCTAGTTAGAGTCCATCTGAAGCTAACCTCTGATGGCCACAGTGAAATCTGGAGGCCTATCTTAAATCGCCTTCTCCCAGTGAGAAAACTGAAGTCCTTTCCCCCGGACTGAGATCTGCCTATACCTAGAAAAAGAAGATCTATCTGCCTAGAATCACCCAGTTAAAAAAAAAAATGGCTAGAGCCATAGCTAGAGCCACCAGGGTTGGCAAAGCCTGTCTGGGGACACCAATAAACTGCTACTAAATAGCAGTCACAGAGCACACTAGGCAGAAGTACACAGAAATTATTTCTTCTGCTCCATGGGAGATGAAATGTTCTGGCTAATCGGTGGTTTCCCCACACTGCAGGCTTTGTCACAGCAAAAATCTTTATCCCCATCAATGATGGTGACAGGCATAATGTCAGCAATAACGATACTTTCCACTCTTTCTTGAACTGTGGCTATTTAACTGGACATCATTTTCAAGGAGTTAAATGCAGTGCAAATACAAGAAGAAGAAGAAGAAGAAGAAGAAGAAGAAGAAGAAGAAGAAGAAGAAGAAGAAGAAGA
>NC_034606.1:29254838-29263769 GCF_900095145.1 Mus pahari
AAGAAGAAGAAGAAGAAGAAGAAGAAGAAGAAGAAGAAGAAGAAGAAGAAGAAGAAGAAGAAGAAGAAGAAGAAGAAGAAGAAGAAGAAGGAGAAGAAAGTAAGTTACATTAAAACATTAAAAGCTACATCTCTGTGCCCAGGCTAGCTGGGGCCAGATCCCATGTCTTCTAACAACTTTCAGAATGAAAGTGCCATGTGAATAATCCATCTGTACCACATACATACGGCAGTACTGCCCTGCCCTGCACCAACCTGGATATAAGGTCACTCCTGCAACTCAAATCCCAAGTCTTCACGAGCCAATTCATTATTTTGGAGATAGTAAACATGGATGAATAGAAAGTCGTACATCTTCAGTAAGATTCCCCTCAGTACCTTGAAGGGATATTGTAGCACACATGTGCAAGGAGATATTTAGATTTAAATCTCCCTCAGTTCACGGGAACCCCTACCCACATGTTCATCCTCTGTAGCCAATAAATTCCTTCCTCTTTGTAAAACTCTGAATGCTACTTTCCTTTTTTGAAATTCTCTTTTCTGCTTTCAAATTTTTTTACCTGATTAATTCCTACTTATCTCCTATCATCTGCTTACATTTCACTATTCTTCAAAGACCTTTACACACACTTATTCTATAGAGAATCTGTTGCTACACCAATCAATGCTTCTTTCTCAACACTAATAAAATACACATGTGTGCATTGCTTTGAATGGCTTATTTTTGTTGACCTAGAATGTTACATTTTTTAAAAAAAAACAAAGCAGAAACTATAGCTCTTTGATTCATATCTATATTGCTATGTACCATTGAAAAAGATGAGCTTAAAACATTTATTGTATGCCACCTAACCTTTACATCGACTCTGGGAAATAGATGTAGAATCACAATTACAGGCAGAAAAACTATGATCTTCAAAGCCTGAGCAGGGTGCATCAGATTCAAGGGCAATGCTCTTTGTGCTACATAAAAACCACCTCCTAAAGATTCAGACTATTGTGTACCAGTTAGGTCCTGCTAGGCTTATCACAGCAAAAGTGGCTAGTAGCAATGGTTCTCAGCCTGTGGGTTGTGATCCCTGAGTGAACCTCTCACAGGGGTCACATATCAAATATTCTGTATATCAGATATTTACATTACACTTCATAACAGTAGCAAAATTATAGTTATAATGTAGCAACAAAAATAAGTTTATAGTTGGGGTCACCACAGCATTAGAAACTCCATTAAGGGCTCAAGGCATTAGGAAGGTTGAGAACCACTGGGCTAGTGTGAGGGCAGTGTTGGATCCCCCAAGTTTTAAGGTTACGAGCAATCTCCAGATGCTTAGATGGACTTGGATGGATGGCAAAAATTTTGACATAGAACCCACACTACCAGTAGACCCAACAACAAACCCTGATCTCTCCCTGTGCCTCTCTTAAATTTGTGATGAAATATCTATAGGCATTACTCTTCTAGAAAATGCAGATTACACATATTTACCTTGAAACCATTTCTTAAGATTTTGAGCAAATGTACATCATGTCTCTAGCACAAGGTCAGGTTTGTGATGCATATGACAGAAATAATAGGCATTTTTATGATTGTCTACATTGCCACCAATACTCATTGGAAAACTTGGCACCATAAATAAATGTATAAAGAAATATATTTCCCATGGCTAGGTGACTTGAGTGGACTCTTCAAAGGTGCAACCCATCAGAATGGAAATTTCTGAGATGGAATTTAGCAATAAGAAAGTAGTTCGATACAGAATTAATCATAGCTGTGAGTGTAGACTTAGAGTAATCCATGGGTAAAGATTTGACCTTGAATTCATACCAAGCCTGGTTCTGAGAAGTCATTTCCTGCTCGTCTGTTGCTCAGGTCTCTGGACGCCTCCACTGGGTTTCCTCCAGCTTTCTCTGAACAGCCTTATTTTCCACTGGTTAATTTCTTCCCAGGTGTGCTCCTTGTTGGGAGGCAGGGGGAAGCTTACCACGTACCCCTGGGACTGCCAAAGCCGGAAGACCCTTTCCAGAGAGTGCCTCTTTGAGGAAGGAAGAACAGATGTGAGGCCTGGCATGACTAGCTTTGGCGCAGAAGACTCGGGTGTCCCTGACACCTGCTGTGGTGGGCAGAATCTATCAGCTATTATTGTCCAGTGATCACATGTCACGGGAATGTTAGTGGACCCAATCAGTTTAAAAGATATTTTACCCATTGTATCACCTGGCTAACGTGGTCTAGACACAAAGATCCTCTTGAAACTAAAAGTGATCCAGGAGCTGTACTCCGTATCTTTAAAACCCAAACATTTTTTTTTAATCCTGGCACATTTCTTTTCCCATATGTGAGTTTACGGTATACATATGTATGTGCACATGTTTATATGTGTATGAGTGCAAGTGTGTGTAGTATACATGTGTGTGAAAGTTAATAAGTTCATAGGTGTGCTGACCACAGGTAGATGTCAGTGTCTTCCTCAGCTCTTCTACAGCTTATATGTGGATGCAGGGTCTCTCACTTAAACCCTGAGCTTGCTGGCTGACATAGTCTAAGAGCCAGCTTGCTCTGGGGATCCTGTCTCCATATCCTGAGTTCTGAGACTACAGGTGGGAAGTGCACCACGATACCCATCTGGCGTTTCTGTGACTTTTGGAATCAGATCTGTGGTTCCCAGACTTGTATAGTTAGCTCTTTATCCACTGTGCCATCTCCCCAGCCTCCTTCTTGAGGTGTGTGTGTGTGTGTGTGTGTGTGTGTGTGTGTGTGTGTTTAATTTTGCAAATGTCTCTTCAATTATTATATATTACTTCCCTACTTATATTTGTTTATAATTATTAATCCACATAAAACGATATTTTACCTCCTGATAAGGCAATTAAAACGTCAAGACTAGTAATAGTAATTTGAGGGAAAAAAATGAGAATGGAACTCTCATGGGGAAAGAAACAAATCCATTTTCTAGTCTATGCTGGCTGATGGCACCTCACTGTATGAACCTGCAATCGACTCTCATGGCTTCTAGAATAAAACTTTAGTTCCTGACTATAACCTAAAGGCCCGACCTAATCTGGTCCCACAGCCTTTCAATCACACCTACAGACATTCACCTCCTTACTTATGGCAATAGGGCTTCTGGACTGTGACAGCTTATTTCTTGCTGGCAGATTTACACAGCTGTCTCCTCTTCCTGGAGCAATCTCCCTCTCTGATGCATGTGGGTAATGTCTTTATCCACTCAAGTCTCAACTCCAATGCCAACCCCTCCTGAGGCCTTCCTTAGCTCCCTGACTGACCCTGCCCACAGTTCCCAGTTTATTCAAGATATTAATACTCTCTGAAATTATTATTCTTGTTTATGTTTCCCAAACTGCTAATGACTGCAGTTTTTTAAAAATTAAAATAGTTCTCTCATACATATAAGGCAATCATACATCAAAGATTTTCTTTTAAGTCAGGGAGGCAACCATGAAACGTTACAACCAATGCTCACATAGGGATGTTGAGATGAAACTAAAAATGCATACAAAATGGGCAGAAATGCTCAAGAGCCAGTGTGGAAATCAATTGCATCCCACCAGATACAGTATGCATTGCTGTAGACATGATTTAATTATACAACTACTGGCTTTTTACACATTAAATTGCGTTTCTACAGTTACAAAATTAAGTCGTAAAAGATAAACAAAGATCCATGCATCTACACAGTCAAATAACCTCCAAAGACTCCAGATTCAAGGAAAGACATTCATTGATCTCTCCTGTCCATTCTCAAATCACCCACAATTAGCCTTATAATATTTATAGGGATATATCTGTAATTCTTGTTTCTTTATTTTCTCCTTTTCCTACTCTGTATGCTCTGGACTGCAGATTTCATAAAGGAGACTTTGCCTTTAGCATTCAGCAAGGTTACCCACAAGGCCTCAAGCATTTATTCTGGATATTTAAGAATATTTGTTGGTCCCCAACAAGTGGAGCAGGGGCTATCCCAAAAGTTGTTATCTGTCTGTGGGATATGGTCTTCTAGTTGGGCAGCATTGTCTGGCTTCAGTGGGAGAGGAAGCACCTATCTACGCAGAGACTTAATATGCCACGTAGGGGGATACCCAGGAGGGCCTCCACCCTCTCAGAGGAGAATAGGAGGGAGGAATGGGGGGATTGGAGAAGGGACATAGAGCATGATGTAAAGTGTGTGTGTGTGTGTGTGTGTGTGTGTGTGTGTGTGTGTGTGTAGTATTTGTTGGATGAAATGGTTTGACCTACAGGAACAATAAAGGACAAGAAATGTCAGATGGGGGCTGGTGAGATGGCTCAGTGGATAAGAGCACCCGATCGCTCTTCTAAAGGTTCGGAGTTCAAATCCCAGCAACCACATGGTGGCTCATAACCATCCGTAACAAGATCTGATGCCCTCTTCTGGAGTGTCTGAAGATAGCTACAGTGTACTTACATATAATAAATAAATAAATCTTTAAAAAAAAAAAAGAAATGTCAGATGGATAAAAATTTACAAATAAGAAAATTAAAAAAAAATTACATCTTCCCTTTCGAATTGGCAGAGTAATTAAAGGTTCTATTAGTCTTCTAAAGAGGTAAAGCAGGGTGGGGTCCTGGGTTACCAGTGAGAAGCTCAACTCTGACGCCTCTCCTTTTCATGGGTGGACTTGTGTGTTGTAGAACCATCATCTAATTCACTCAGAACTTACAAAAGAGAAGACCTTCAGGAGATCTGGGTGGCAGAATTGAAGAAGCCAGAACGTGGCTGAGAGTTGGATGCATTTTAGAAGTTGGGGTGAGTTCTAGCCCGGCCATCATGAGAGCCCTTGTGGTGGCTTGTGGGACATTACCATGAGTTCTGGCTTCTTCAGAAGCTCTAGTGGATTGGGCTGGAGTTGTTCATATCATCCTGCTGTCACCTCCAGTGCCCTTCCTCCCATGTGCACATTAGGCCTAATGCCTGGACTACACTCATTTTCTTAAAACACCTGGAATGGTTCTGTTTTTCTTGACCAAATCAAACCAGATGGATCCAAAAGGGATTTTATGTGCATTAAGAATAAATGCTTTTCTCTTCTGTCTTAAGACCGATCGCCACAAAAACAAACAAGTTTTTAAGTATGGGTTTCTCTCTATTGTGTACATTGACAGCAAACTCGCCAGCTCAAGTAATCGTCCCCTCTCAGACTTGCAAGTCACTGCGACTATAGCGTATACCAGCACACAAGGCTTACAATATAAATGTTAACATTAATATTTGCATCTTGAATATTTTACATCAACACCCTACAGTTCTTGGGCATTGTTATCCAAACTCTACAACTGAGGCATCTAAATCAATGAAAAATTACCTGTCTAAAGGCAGAGGGCTTTTAAAAAAGGGGAAAAAATAGAGATGGCAAGACACACAGAGTTAGCTCCTCTTTAGAACTCTCTCGTTAAATTATAAGATATGTTTAGTTCTATTGCATTGTCCCTGCCCCCTATGTCATGGGATCTTTTATCCCTAGGCTTCTGGGACTGACTCAAGTAGCACCTCTGTATTATTGCATGTCTCGTATGGAGCCTACCTACTAGGAAACCTCTATAGATCAATGTCAAGTGAATAAAGAAATGAATATATTACCCAAGTCAGGGGGAAGGAAAAGCAAATGTCTCCTACCTACTAAGACTACCTTTAACTAAAATAAATCCTGAGAGCAAGCAATGAAAACGACTCATCTTCATCTTCTCAGAAACTGCCTCCGTCTTCTAAGCGCGTATCCTCTCAACTTCATCCAGCAGTACAAATCTGCGGCACATTAGGTGGTGAATTTGATCCCAAAGAAACGATCAGCATGCATGGACCATTGTTCTGATTAAACACAGCCTGCCAGAATTAAAACACCACAGGCTGTTTGCAGAACTCTTTGGTTTTAATTAGAAGGGCCTCATTTTAATAGCAAAGATACAATGTATCCAAGCAGGCTCCTAGGAGTGACAAACGTAATTAGGCCATAATGCTGTGTGGCTAATCTGCACCCACTTGTGGAAATTGCACGCTGATCAATTAAAACTGCCCAAGTTAATTCCTCAAAGCCTCATTTGGTGAACTGAGGCAGGCGGTCCTCATCATGCTGGCCTGAGGGAGCGATCATCTCACTAGATCCTGACAGAAAGGCAAGGACCATTTCTTACCAGCTGATTAGACAAGAACTCTAAGTGCAGACATTCCTGCAAGGCTGCCTCCCTCCTTCTTCCCAGGAACCATATTTCTCCTACTGTTTTACAGACATGCAAACTAAAGCTTAAACTAAATACCTTCTTCTGACACATACCTGGTATGTGGCAAAATTTAACTGAAACCTAGAGTTGTCTAATTTCCAAGATTCTGCTGTCAGAGAGGAAGTATGAGGCAGACCTGCATGACTGCATGGCCTTGGTGCTGTGTGTAGTAAGCATAACTTGGGCAGATTTTTTTAATTAATTAATTAATTCACTTCATATTCTGACCTCCCCACCTCCTTCCAGTTTCACCCTTACAAATCCCTCCTTGAATTACTTCCTCTTCTCCCCAAAGAAGAGAATCACCCCACCCTGAGACATACAGTCACAGTAGGACTTGGCACATCCTCTCCCACTAAGGTTCAACTAGGAAGTCCAATTAGAGGAAGGGGATTCAGTGGTAGGCAACACAGTTAGAGAGACAATCTCCATTCCAATCATTAGTAGACTCAATGAAGACCAGGCTGCATATCTGCAACATATGTGTAGGGNGCCTAGATCCAGCCCCTGTGTGCTCTTTGGTGAGTGGTTCAGCCTCTGTGACCCCCATGGGCCAGGTTAGTTGACTCTGTAGGTTTTCTTGTGGTGTCCTTGACTCCTCCAGTTTGCTCAATTCTATCTCCAACTCGTCTACAAAATTCCCCAAGAACCAGCTGATGTTTGGCTATGGGTCTTTCCATGTGTTTCCATCTGCTGCTGGGTGAAACCTCCAAGGAGGCAGTTGTGCTAGATTCCTGTCTTCAAATATAGCAGAGTATCATTACTAGTGTCAGGGATTGGCTCTCTTACATGGGACACATCTCAACTTGGGCCAGTCATTGTTTGGCCACTCCCTCAATCTCTGCTCCATCATACCTGATTAGCCTCAATGATAGATGACATAGATCCACCTACTTTGTCCATAGGAAGTGAAAAATAAGTTAAACTCTAGAAAGAAAAGAGTTGCTCCCAGGCTAAGTAGTGGTCACTTCTGAAGTATCAGAAATAAGCAAGTAGCACCAAGAGTGTTGTCTGAGTCAGGGTTTCTATTCCTGCACAAACAACATGACTAAGAAGCAAGTTGGGGAGGAAAAGGTTTATTCAGCTTATACTTTACATACTGCTGTTCATCACCAAGGAAGTCAGGACTGGAACTCAGGCTGGTCAGGAAGCAGGAGCTGATGCAGAAGCCATGGAGGGATGTTACTTACTGGCTTGCTTCCCCTGGCTTGCTCAGCTTGCTTTCTTATAGAACCCAAGTCTACCAGCCCAGAGATGGCACCACCCACAAGGGGACCTCCTTCCCTTGATCACCAATTGAGAAAATGCCTTACAGCTGGATCTCATGGAGGCATTTTCTCCACTGAAGCTCCTTTCCCTGTGATAACTCCAGCCTGTGTTGACACACAAAATTGGCCAGTACAAGTGTCCCGGTGTTTATATGAGTCACATAAAGGGCAAATGCCAGACCAAGCCAAAGCCAGCATGGGATCAGTGAACCATGAGCAAATGTTACAGACTTTGACTGGATCTCCCAGCTCTCCAGAGCAAACAAGTCAGGTCTGGACCACAAGATATCTAGAAAATGAAGAGAGCCTGGGCACACACACACTGAGGACAGGCAAATGCTACCCCACTTCACCTTACAGTGCCATTAGGCCAATGCTATGAAGAACCCACTCTCCAGCCCCATAGGTTGTTGATGGGGAGAGCCAGCTCCTTCCTGAGTAGAACAGCAAGATATTCTTATGTACACTCATCTGTGTCATCACATGTACTGCATAATGTAAGTTCATGACTTCATTAAAGTAAATCTAACTACCAAAGGAACTTACAATTGAAAATAAGACGAGACAAAGCAACATAACTTTATTATTAGATTTATAATCACAGAGATAAGCAAACAAGTCTTCCTGGGTACTTCCTACCTCCACAGTCCATGGTACATCCTTGTTGGGATCTGCTACACGGATAACAAGAACTAGACAGAAATTGGAACTAAATCTGGGTGCTTACATTACCAAATCACATTGTCCTTATGGACTTATTTTCTACTAAACAATAAGTAGCAAGGGTACTTATGTTCCAACACACTGATGATGCTTTAAGAGAATAGGAGCTTCGATCATAAAGTTAATATTGAAGAAATAATAGTAAATGAGCATGTATTTTATTACTTGTACATTTTCTCTTGTTCAGTAGAAATAGCCTACCAGCAACATAGTTGCAAATAACAACTAGCCCTAACACTAACACTAACCCTAACCCTAAGCACTATTGATTGGTACCTTGGTTTTCTGAAAGGCTGGATTGAAGAAGATTCAAGGTGGGTCTAAAACACACTGTCAGACTCAGAAGAAAAAAAGCTGTTTGGGTAGTAATTGAATGTGTCCTCCGGACACAAGAATTAGCTAGATGGGGCATGTGCTGCTAAAAACTGTGGTAACATATTAGAAAGAATAGTGGATATTGTGGATTAGACTGCACTGGCTCAGCTCTGCCATGAACCATAATGAAGGCCTAAAAAGAGAAGAGAAAAAAGCAAAAGTTGAAGCATTTATTGATGCAACTTTGTCTTTTGCAAAATGATAACTGAGAAGAAGTCATCGCCAGGCTCCCCTTTCTTTTCTTTTTTTTATTCGATATTTTCTTTATTTATATTTCAAATGCTATCCTGAAAGTTCCCTATACCCTCCCCCC
>NC_034606.1:29263844-29269105 GCF_900095145.1 Mus pahari
GTATCTGGGTTTGGTGGCTGATGATGGGATGGATTCGCGGATGGGGTAGTCTCTGGATAGTCCATCCTTTCATCTTAGCTCTAAATTTTGTCTCTATATCTATATCCTTTCATGGGTATTTTGTTCCCTATTCTAGGGAGGAATGAAGTAGCCATACGATGGGCTCCCCTTTCAATACAAACTGTATTTCAAGACAAATGAACTCTCCCTTGGGATGGAGATATTGGTTTTATGGAAGAATGACATGCAATAAAGGTAGAAGGTTAGAGTCACAAAGTCCTCTTCAAAGGATATATTTGTTCCTGGTCTACAGGACTGTACCAGTGGCAAAGAAGCTAAACAGCAGGCTGGAGGACAACTGAAAACGTGTCCAAAATGAGAATGACAACTAGGCATGCAAGATGGTCCGAGTAGGCCAAAAGAAGGACGCGGGGGAAAAGTTTGTCATTTAGAAGAATCGTGCAAAAAAGTCCACAAAAGTCTGACAAATCAGCATCTTGGCAGGAACTGACATCCACTCACCAGGGTCCACGACATCCACTCACCAGGGTCCACGACATCCACTCACCAGGGTCCACGACATCCACTCACCAGGGTCCACGACATCCACTCACCAGGGTCCACGACATCCACTCACCAGGGTCCACGACATCCACTCACCAGGGTCCACGACATCCACTCACCAGGGTCCACGCAAAACCTGGAAATTGGTCCAGGAAGATGAATTGTTGTGTAACGACGTTTCCTGTGCAAGCAGGAAAACCTGTGTTCAAATTCTAGGACCCATGTAAAGATGAAAAGAGAGTACCAAGTCACCTTCTGACCTCATATGTGTGCCTACACACACCCATCATACATGTTCAGACACACACACACACACACACACAGAGAGAGAGAGAGAGAGAGAGAGAGAGAGAGAGAGAGAGAGAGAGAGAGTGAGTTAATATAATTTTCAAGTTGCACAAAGTCAGATCTACCCATAGAAAGTCCCCCTGGTGGGAGTGCAGGGCTCATTGGTTAACAGATCACTTTCTGCTCTTGCAAAGAACCTAAAGTTTGTTCCCAGCCTCCACATGGTGGCTCCCAAACATCTGTAATTCCAGCTACAGGGACTCTGATGCCCTCTTTTGATCTTCATAGACATCAGGCCTGAAGGTGGTTTATACAAAGAAACACACAGACAAAACACGCACGCACATAAAATAAATAATTTCTTTAAGTGAAAGACAGCAAACCTCTCTGAAAGGCATCCGATCCTTGTATTTTTCTCAGTAAGCCTAGCAGAGTCAGCTCCCTATGACTATGATTAGATAGTTATGAGAACAGTGAGCATCTGCAGACAACGTTGTACACAGGGAGCATGCTCTGAGATGCTCCTGCTCTGAAAGATCCTGGAGACTACAGTAATTGTGAGGGAAAGAACAATCCTCTGCGCCATGCTTGGCTCCCAGGGAATCATATGGCACATCCGGTAGTCGAGTTGCCATTGTTAACATTGACATCGCATGGATTTATTCTTCATGGCCACCCCTTCTCCTATAAAACAGCTATGGGGTCGGCATGTGTTACAGGGGACATGTGATGCTGACGTGTGTGAGAAGGAGTGGAGGACCACATGCAAGCATGGAGGAGAGGGCAAGGCTCATCCTGAAAAGTGCTTACTCGAAACAAAGTAGTGTCAACTTCAGGTTGAAGGAACACATTGGATGGAGTTACAAGTCATTCACAGTGTAAGAATTTTGCCTTCATGGTGAAGAATACCCTAGTAGTTAGGGAGGTTTATATGGACATAAGAATGCACTTGAGTGAGGTATCTGTTGCCATCTCTTGTTGAAATCTGGCTTCTTTGACTGTTCCTCCATGGGAGATCAAGTATCACACAGTGTTTTAGATATGAAGGAGGAAATTATGTCATCTTTCAAACTTTGTGCACAAAAGGGGACCCTGCATGATTTGGATTATCCAACCACAGAAAGCTGGTGGGTGAGAAGTAGCTGGTTCCTGCTGGACTCCCCTGGGCAAATGATGGAACAATGTGGTAATTCTTCCCTATGAATGACCGTAGTAGTGGAAAATATAAATGGAGCCAGGAAGTGGTCATTCACTCCGACCCACCTGCAGCACATTCAAAATAGCCAGTGTTTGCTAAAATAAACCTCTACATTCTAAACAGTCTGTCTACTTAGCACTACTTACGCAACAAAGTTTATTAATCACCTAACTGTGTCAGAGACTGTACTACAGGTATAGTTTCTTAGCCATAGAAGTGCTTAATACATTTGAAATTGTAATAATTTTATTGGTATAGCAAAAGCTCAATAATAGAAATTTAATATGCAATGGAGAGAAGGATGGAGGATAAGAATGAATAAAGGGAAACGGAAATTAAAATGTTCTTCATAGTATGAGTTCACAATGAGAGCTCCATCAATAGACTGGCTCACAGTCCATTGACAACTCTTGGTCAGTTGAATAATTGCATGAAGGTTAATGTTTAAGGTGAAAATACGTGTTCTCTAGGACAGCTTGTAAGGGCTTGGGAAAGGATGAGGCTCACATATGCAATGATGAAGAAGAAAAGTGAATACATTTTGGTCGAAAGGGAAATGTAATCTGCTTACTTTTGCTCATTTATTCTTAGGTCAAATTTACCTAAATGCTTTAACAACTGCACCCCAACAAGGGAAGCAGGGGAGCTAACTGCAGATCTTGACTTCTTCCCCCATTCCTCCAACCACAATCCCCTAGTCTCACCCACCAGCTCTATAGTAGACCTTCTTCTGTAGCCTCTACTCACTCTCTGCCCTCACTCCCAGGGGACTAAGTAGGTCCTTGTGGAACACCCTGCTCTCCTCCCTGCTGTGGACACCCTCAGGCTCCTTTCCACGTCCATCTATCTCCATTCCAAAGTTTCAACTCCCAATATGTAGGAACCACTAGAGTCCACACCCATCAGGATCCCAGAAGAATTTCCTAAGAGGCAACACACAGTCACAACACCACCCAAAAAATTGAAGAGGGAAAAGGAAACCAAGGAACCAACAACTACCCAACAAACTTAAGACCAGATGTCAGCACCTAGAATTACAATCTTCCCAAATCCAGATGCCTAGACACCAGTATAAAACTGCAATCAATGATGACCAGGACAACATGTCTCCACTAGAGCCCAACAACCCTACCACATCAGGCCCCAAGAACTGCAAAGTAGCTGAAGCAAGATGAATATGACAGAATCTCTCAAAAAGGATATTAATAATTCCCTTGAAGAAATCTATAAAAACACAAAGAGTGGAAGGAAATAAATATAATAGTTCATGACCTGAGCAGGTGAATAGAATTAACAAAGAAAACCCAAACTGAGGGAAATGTGGAATTGAAAGGCCTGTGAAATCTAACAAGAACTTCGTAGACAAGCCTCACCACAGAATACAATCAATGGTAGAGAGAATCTTAGGTGTTGATGGTACAATCAAAGAAATGAATAGCTTAACCAAAGAAAATAATAAATCTAAAGAAGTTCTGGAGCAAAATATCCAGAAAATCTGGGATACTAAGAAAAGACTAAATCTCTTGTTTGGTCCTGTTTAGCTGTCATCTCTTGGAGACCTGCTCTTTACTGAAGAGGAAACAGAGAGGGAAGTAGATCTGGAGGAAATAGGATATAGGGGCTTCTGGGAGGGATGGAGGGACTAAACCATAGTCAGGATGTGTTGTATGAGATAAGAATCTATTTTTAATAATAACAAGTAACATTTAAAAGAAAAAAGAATAATAGAAATAGAGGAGGGGGAAGAAACACAGGTCAAAGTGCCAGAATTATTTTCAACAAATTCATAGAAAAAAAATTCCTTAACCAAAAGAAAAAGATGCCTATGAAGGTATAAGAAGCATACAGAATACCAAATAGATGGAAGCAGAAAAGAAAGTCCCCTCAACACATAACAATCAAAACATTTGGCATACAGAACAACAACAACAACAACAACAACAAAGCTTTAAAAAGCTACAACAACAACAACAACAACAACAACAAAGGATGAGTAATATCTAAAGGCAGATTTGTGATTATAGAATTAGACCTAGCTTTTCAATGGAAACTCTCAAAGTCAGAAGGACCTGGAGAGATGATCTACAAACTCTTAGAGACCACAGATACAGACCCATAGATTCTTCTCTCATACAACACATACTATACCCAGAAAAACTTCAAATCACAACAGATGCAGAAAATAAGACATTACATTATTAAATGAAATTTAAGCAATATCTGTCTAGAAATCCAGCATTACATTAGAAAAATCACCAACCATGCATGATCAAGCAGACTTTATCCCAGACACATAAGGATATTCAACATGCATAAATAAATAAATGTAATTTACCATATGAACAAACTAAAAGGAAAAAACACATGATCATTTCACTAACTGTAGAAAAGGCCTTTGATAAAATCAAATGCCCCATCATGATAAAAGTCCTGGAGATATTGGGGATATAAGGGACATACCTAAACATAATAAAGGCAATTTACAGCAAGCCCATAGCCAGCACCAACTTAAGTGAAGAGAAATGCAAGACAAATGCACTAAAACATAAAAACAAGACAAGGTTTGTGCAATCTCTCCTTTTCTATTCAATGCAATACTTAAAGTCTCAGAGCAATGCAACAATTAAAGGAGATCGAAGAGATTAAAAAATTAAATAGAAAGAAGTGAAGATATGCTTATTTGCAGATGATATGATAGAATACATAAGTGACCCTAAAACTTCCACCATGAAAAGCCTACAGATGATAAACCCTTTTAGAAAAGCAGCTGGATACAAAATTAAGTCACGAAAATCAATAGCCCCCTGATGTACAAATGACAGACTGAGAAAGAAATCAGGGAAACAATAGGTTTCATAATAGCCTCAAGAGAAATAAAATAACTTGAAGTAACTCTAACCAAGTAAGTGAAAGATTTGTGTATGATAAAAGTTTTGAGGAACTGAAGAAGTTATTAGAAATTTAAACACCTCCCATGTTTATGGATTGATAAGATTAAAACAGTAAAAATGGCCATTCTACCAAAAGCAATCTATAGACTTAATGAAATTCCCACCAAAATTCCACCACAACTCTTCACTTATTTTGAAAGGAAAATTTTCAATTTCATATGGAAACACAAAAGTCACAAGATACTTAAAACAAACCTAAATAATAAAACAACTGTGAGGTGTATAACTGTCCTTGATTTCTTTTTTTTTTTTTTTTTTTT
>NC_034606.1:29269275-29271775 GCF_900095145.1 Mus pahari
CTTGATTTCAAGATATGCTACAGAGCTATAGTAGTAAAACCAGCATGCTGTTGTCATGAAAAGAGACATGTTGATTAATGAAATTGAGTTGAAGTCACAAACACAAACCTCACACTTATGGATATCTGTTTGTTTATTTAAAAAAAAAAAAAAAAGAGCCAGAAAGACACAGTGGAAACAAAGGCAGCACCTTCAACAAATGTAGCTGGTCCAAATAATGGCAGCATACAGAAAAGTGAGAACAAATCCACACTTTTCACCCTACACAAAACACAAGCTCAAGTGGATCAAAAACCTTAACATAAAACCAGATAGAAGATATACACTAACCCTGATAGAAGGGAAGTAGGGAATAGCATGGAACTCACTGGCACAGAAGACTTCCTGAACAGAACACAATAAGCACAGGCACTAAGATCAACGATTGATAAAAGGGACCTCATGAAACTGAAACTTTCTGTAAGATGAAGGACACTGTCACTCTGCCAAAGTTTGGGAAAAGATTTTTTTACCAACTACACATCCAAGAGAGGGCTAACATCCAAAATATATAAAGAGCTCAAAAAAAACTAAATATCAAGAAATTAAGTAACCCAATTTAAAAACTGGGGTATGCATAGGCAAACATTAGGTAGAGAACGAGACAAGCCTAAATTGAAGATTTATATCAGGTCCCTCCCGTCAGAGCTCAGGGATGCTTGAGAAAGACAGAGAAAAGATTGCGGGGGGCCAGAGGGGTCAAGAACACTAGGAGAACACAGCACACAGAATCAACTAAGCAGGCTTCATTAGGGGCCTACAGAGACTGGAGCAGCAGCCTGTGTGGGTCTGTACTGGGTTCTCTGCAAATATGTTTGTTAGCTTAGTGTTCTTACGGAACGACTAACAGTGAAAATGGGGGCATCTCTGACTCTTTTACCTTTTCTTGGGACCCTTTTTCTCCTACTGGGTTGCCTTGCCCAGCCCTGAATATGAGGGGTTGTGCCTAGTCTTATTGTACCTTGTTATGTCATGTTATTTTCTGAAAGGAAGCAGAGACCCTGTGGATCTGGGGAAGGGGCAGGTACTTAAAGAAGTGGAGGGAAGGGAAATGCAGTTGAGATGTATTGTATGAGAGAAGAATAAAATTAAAATTGAAATTGAAAACGAGTACATACGTAAACAGAGAATTCATAAAAGAGAATGCCTGAGAACACTTAAAAAAATGTTCAGCATCCTTAGCAATCAGGGAATGCAAATCATAACTACTTTGAGATTTCATCTTAGACCCATTGGGATGTATAAGATCAGCAAAACAAATGACAACGTATGCTGGCAAGGATGTAGAGTAAGGGGAATGTTCATCTATTGCTTAGAATTGAAAACTTGTACAGCAACCTTGGAGCTCAATGTGATGGTTCTTCAGAAAGATGGGAATCAATACACCTCAAGATCTAGCTATACCACTGTTGGACCTGCACACAGAGGATGATTTATAATACCACGGAGGCTCTTGCTCAATCATGTTCACTGACCCTCTGCTTGGAAACCTTCTGGAAGTTGCTGAACAGAGAATGGGTAAAGAAAATGCAGTATGGTTTTAACTGATTGTTAGTAAAATCTAAAATGATATCAAGTTCCTTTAAATGTTAAACAATGACTTTCAATATGACCCAGCAATTCCTTTTCTGGGGTTCTACCCAAGAGAAATTAAAATATATGTGTACAAGAGAGAGAGAGAGAGAGAGAGAGAGAGAGAGAGAGAGAGAGAGAGAGAGAGAGAGAGAGAGAGAGAGAGAGAGAGAGAGAGAGAGAGAGAGAGAGGAAAAGCATGTATGTGTGCTCATGAGAGCATCATTCAAATATCTAAAAATCAGAAGTCAACAATAGTACTACACAGTTTTTATGTGGATTTGTTATTCTGGCTAATTTGAATATCAGGCTCTCTTGAATTATGTGCATTTGTCTCAGCACTAGAAATTTTCAGGCCAGTATATAAAAAACTTATACTAGGCTGGGGATATAATTCAGTCCCAGTGCACTTACCTGGAATGCACAAAGCCCTGGATTGGATCCATGAAACTATGGAAAAAACAGACTTTCCTGTTAGTGATATTATTTTATAGATATCTGCCCTGAAATGCCCCTGTCTTCAGCCTCTACTCTGGTCCTTCAGCAAAGCTCTTTTGCCTTTGCTAGGAAACCGCAGTGACAGTATATCCTCGATCTGGATATACTTGGCAGTTTTCCTGGAAATTGTCAGTTGATCTTTGGTGAATTGATTTTCACCAACTACGTGTTCAGCTGATGTTTTTGGTGAACTGCTTTTCAACAGATTGGTTTTCAGTAAGCTGAGAGCCACTAAATAGCTCTTGCTCTCTTCCTGTGCTCTCTCCCTCCTCTGAGCCCATTCTCAGTCATGGAAACCTGAGCCCATTGACAGTCGTGTGTCATTAGCATGTGACACTCAATAGGTTCCAGACTTTGAGACCTGACCTTTGTCTGTTCAGATTTCTTGGCT
>NC_034606.1:29276775-29284275 GCF_900095145.1 Mus pahari
ATCAATAGAAAATGTCCAGTCTGGAGCCTGGGGCATGGGATGGAGAATAACAAAGTATTGAAAATCTGAACAAAAGCATAGAGGGTTAAATCTATAATGAAGAATTACTATATAATAGATAATATAGCTCTAATATTATAATAAAGATTCTTTTAGGCAATAAGTTTTAGAGATAAGAGGACTTCTTTGCAATGACAAAAAAATATGATGTACCTAAAGGACCAAATACTCTTCGTGTTAATGCACAAAAGGCCACAGGATTAGACTGTAGAAAATGACGGAACTATTAGAAAACAGACAAGATGATAACCACGGTGGAAAGTTTACCAAACTTCTCTGTAATTGTTGGCGAACACAGGCAAAAACCTACTTTTGTGTTTCTTTGCCTAAACTTCTTGGCAATGTTAGCAATGAATTTAGCAGTTCTGTATCATGGCTGGAAGGTGACTCCTATCTACATTAGAAATAGGGAGAGAGAAATTTATTTAACTCCACATATAGCAAATATCTTTCTATCTTTACTTGATTATACCCAAGTTTCATTTTATCTAGTCTGTATTTCCCATTCACAATCTCTTAATGATCAGAAAAATACCGTGAAATTTCTAGAACACTGGCTGCGGTAATGATATTCTTTCAAATACACTTGGGACATACATTCAAATTGACTCTATACTGTGACATGAAAGCAAGCTTCGATGTTTTTCATCATTTACGTCATTTGAAATATGTTGTAAGGAGACACAAGTTGTAATCAAAACTAATAATAATAGAACATTAAGAAATTGATTTATCTTCTTAAAAGGGGGAACAAAATACCCATGGAAGGAGTTACAGAGACCAAGTGTGAAGCAGAGACTGAAAGAATGACCATCCAGAGACTGCCCCACCTGGGGATCCTTCCCATAGACAACCACCAAACCCAGACACTATTGTGGATGCCAACAAGAGCTTGCTGACAGGAGCCTCATATAGCTGTCTCCTGAGACGCTCTGCCAGTGCCTAGCAAATAGAGAAGTGGAGGCTCACAGTTATCCATTGGACAGAGCGCAGGGCTTTCAATGAAGGAACTAGAGGAAGGACCGAAAAAACTGAAGGGGTTTGCAGCCCCATAGGAGGAACAACAATATGAACCAACCAGTACCCCCAGAGCTCCCTGGGACTAAACCACCAATCAAAGAAAATACATGGTGGGACTCATGACTCTAGCTGCATATGTAGCAGAGGATGGCCTAGTCAGTCATCAGTGGGAGGAGAGGCCCTTGGTCCAATATAGGGGAATGCCAGGGCCAGGAAGCAGGGGTGGGTGGGTTGGTAAGCAGGGGGAGGGGGAAGGGGAAAGGGGATTTTTCATAGGGGAAACCAGGAAAGGTGATAACATTTGAAATATAAATAAGGAAAACATCTAATAAAAATAAGTTTTAAAAAATAATTTATAGTAGAAGAAAATGAAACAGATACGAAGCATTTAAGTATAAAGGAAAGATGTTCACTATCTCCAGTTATGCAGATATATCTCCCTCTTAATTTCTTTTACTTCCAGTTTCATCAAAAAAATAAATTGATGTGATATTTAAAAACAAAGAAATTAATTTAGTTATTTTCTTTTTTATTGGATATTTTCTTTATTTACATTTCAAATGTTATTCTTTTTCCCAGTTTTCCCCCCTCCTGGAAACACCCTATCCCATCCTCCCTCCCCCTGCTTCTATGAGGGTGTTCCTCCACCCACCCACCCACCCACTTCTGCCTCCACACTCTCAATTCCCCTACACTGGGGCATCTATTAAGCCTTCATAGGATCAAGGACCTCTCCTCCCATTGATGCCTGACAAGGCCATCCTCTGCTACATATGCAGCTGGAGAGTCATGAGTACTCCTTCGTTGATGATGGCTTATTCCCTGGGAGCTCTGGGGGGGGTCTGGTTGGTTGACAATGTTGTTCTTTCTATGGAGTTGCAAACCTCTTCAACTCCTTCAGTCCTTTTTCTAACTCCTAACTGTCTGAAGATTAAACAACGAATTATCATCAATGAATGGTAAAACCAATTAGACATAAGAGATCGGGTTAACTAATGCTGAAGATAGAACAGTGGAAAGCATGTAGTGATCAGCTAAATCGGTTCACATGTTAGAAAAGATAAACTGCAAAAATCGTCTCAACAAGTTGACATTTCAAAATTAATATTAAACACACACAAATGGAAAGAAAATGGAAGGAAGAGTGTAATTTGGATTCTGGCACGGATGAATCAGAGAAGAGTTAATGAGTCCACAGCTGGGTTTGAGAAAACTCATAAATCAATGCAGCCACAGATCAATGAAAGGCAAAGAGAGAAAGAGATGACAAAGATGAAAATGTCAAATCTTAAAACCACTTACTATCATTTAGAGAAAGGTTAGTAGGTCTCATTAGAGTTCTGGACTCTGACTATAGAACAAAATATTCAATATGTAAAGATATCAATTGTTTCAAGTTAGTATATATGCTCTGATCTCCATATCAAATACTCAGACCTGTTCATGAATGTTAGCCAGCTGATGGTAAATGTATAGAAAATGTAAAAGGTTAAGTAGAGATAAGATAATTACATAGAACAGTTAGATAAGTCACATTATGAGATGGATATTAAGATTGATCACAGAGTCATAGTTAACTAAGCCTATACAAAAATAAACAAAGAGATCAATAAGGCTAAAAATAGAAATACAGAAACAGGCTCATGCGCTGTCACAAAAATTACAATGAAGAAAACGCTGCTGCACAGTGGAAAGTAATGAAGCTTAAAACTTTTTTCTTTATTTTACTTTATACACATCAATGTTTTATGAGCTTTATGTCTATTGGCCAGGTGGGGGGACACCGGAGGTGGCCAGAAGAAAAGTGTTAGATGCCCTGAAACTGGGATTATAAAGGGTTATGAACAACAATGTAAGTGCTGGGAATCAAGCCCAGGTCCTCTGCAAGAGCAGCCAGTGCTCTGAGCCACCTCTCCAGCCCCAAGAATGGTCTTTCAATAAATGGTGTCTTCATACTGTTCCTTGTGACTTAATAATATTCCATTGTATTATATACACTACATTTTCTGTATCCAGGCATTAGTTGATGAGCACAGAAGCTAATTCTGTGTCATAGTAGCCACTGTCTCTTCGGTATGTTAATATCATTGGATATACATTGGATACACCCTTTGGATATACAGCTATGAGTAGAAAAGTTCCATCACTGGTGTCTATATTTTTAGAGCTTTGCTTTGTTTTGTTCTGTTTCTTTTTGTTTGGGGGAATCTTCACATTGTTTTCTAGAGCAACTGTATGAATTTATATTCCCCACCAAAAGAATATACGAGCTACTTTTTTTTTCTCCACATACCCACCAGCATCTATTATTTGTTGTTAATGATCACCCCAAGTGGAGGGAATTGCAGTTTTGATTTTTTTTTTTTAATTTCCCAAAGAGTATCGGGCATCAAAATAATAGAAGAATTTCAAATTGGTAATCAAACAGAGCACATCAAAGAACTTAGAAAATAAGAATAAATCAAAGCTAAATCAAGTATAAGAAAATAAATGGACCACGGAAGACATCAGTGAAAGAGTAAAGTGGGGGAATGTGACAGTTTGTTATTTGAAAAGTAATTAATCAAACTTGTCAAGACTTTAGAGAGCAAGGGAGAGAGGAGGAGATAGAGAAATGCAGTAACCCTGAGGATTGTTTTGTGAAACTATACCCTAACGAAGGGAACTATCTGGACAAAATAGTCAAATTTCCACATAGACATGACCTACCAAAATTGACACTAGAGGATATAGAACCTGGATAGACAGAAACAAGTCCTATGACCTGTGGACTGGGTGACTCTGTTACGCAACTTGATCAAATTTTTAAAGAAAAAACGTAACACTGATGCTTCTCAATCTATATCACAGATTGACATGAAAAGAACCCTCTCAAACCTAAGAGGAGGAATTATTATGGCCAACTCCTGAAAAGGACATGGACACACACACACACACACCGCAAACACACACACATACACACACACACACACACACACACACACACTCACACCACAAACACTATAGACCAATATCACTGAAAATGCAAAAGGCCTTTAAAAACTCAAGAAGCTAACCACCAAAAACCCAAACAACCCAATCAAAAAATAGGGTATAAAACTAAACTGAAAATTTACAACAAAGGAATCTCAAATGGCTGAGAAGCACCTAAGGAAATGTTCGAAGTCCTTAGTGGTGAGAGAAATGCAAATCAAACAATCCTAAGATTCTACCTTATACCAATCAGAATGACTAAGATCAAAACCCCAGGTAACAACACATGTTGGCAAGAATCTGGAGGAAGGGGAACACTCCTCCATTGCTGGTGTGATTGCAACCTGGTACAACCACTCTGGAAATCAATCTGGAGGTTCCTCAGAAAATTGGAAATAGATCTATCTGAAGACCCAGCTATACAACTCTTGAGAATATACCCAAAAGATGCCCTACCATGCCACAGGGGCAAGTGTTCCACTGTGTTCATAGTGGCCTTATTTGTGATAGCTAGAAGCTAAAAACAACACAGATGTCCCACGACAGAAGAATGGATACAGAAAATGGGGTTCATTTACACAAAGGAATACTACTCAGCCATTAAGAACGAGGACATCCTGAGTTTTGCAAGCAAATGGATGGAAATAGAAAATATCATTCTGAGTGAGGTAACTCATACCCAAAAGGACATGCATAGTATGTACTCACTAATAAGTGGATATTAGCCAAAAAAAAAAAAAAATACAGATTACCCAAGATATATTCCACAGAACTCAAGAAGGTGAATAAGCTGAAAGGCCCAAGTGAGGACAACTCAGTCCCACTTGGGATGGAGAAGAAAGCAACCACAAGGGGAGAGGGAGGGAGGGAGAGAAGAAGGGACAGAGGGAGGAAAGGAGGGAGAGGGGGAGGGAGGGAGGGTCGGAAAGTCCTTGGAGGGAAAGTGGGAGGGAGAGGAATATGATCTGGTATTGGTTTGGGGAAAAAGACTGAAGCCCTGAGGGCCAGCAACCTCAAGAAATAGGAGGTTGGGGGAACCCTCCAGAATGTACCAGAGACCTGAGAGGTGAGAGACTCTCAGAACTCAAAGGAAGGGACCTTAGATGAAATGCCTGACAGTAGAGAGAGAGAATTTATAGAGCCCACCTCTAACAGAAAGACAGGGCATCAAGTGAGGGATAGGGTTGCCATCCCACAGTCACGTCTCTGACCCGTAATTGTTCCTGTCTGAAAGAACTGCAAGGGTGGAAATGGAGAGGAACCTGAGAAAAAGAAGTTCAGTGACAGGCCCAAAGTGGGATCCAGCTCAAGGGCTGACACTATTACTGAGGCTATGGAGTGCTCAAAGGGGGGGGGGGGGGCATATCATGACTGCACTCTGAAAGACCCAACAAGCAGCTGAAAGAATCAAATGCAGATATTTACACCCAACCAATGGACAGAAGCTGCTGACCCCTGTGGTTGAATTAGGGAAAAGCTGGAAGAAGCTGAGGAGGAGGGTGACCTTATAGGAGGACCAGCAGTCTCAATTAACCTGGACCCCCAAGGTTTCTCAAATACTGGACTTCCAACCAGGCAGCATACACCAGCTGATGTGAGGCCCCCAACATGTACATAGCAGAGGACTGCTGGGTCTGGGTTCAATCAGGGATGATACACCTAACCCCCAAGAGACTGGAGGCTGCAGGGAGTTTAGAGGTCAGGTGGGGTCGGGGGTGGGGACATCCTCATGGAGACAGGGGGCCAGGGAGGAGGCATAGAATGTGGAAAAGTCAGAGGGTGGACTGGGAGGGGAATACAATCTGGAGTATAAATAAATAAATAAATGATTTCAAAAAGATTAATATTTTTAAAAGAAAAAGAAACTAAGATTTAGTTTTAAATAATATTTTTTAAAAACCTCAATATAGGCTGGCAAGATGGTTCAAGTTATAAAGTTCCCTGAGGCCAAGGCTTGATGCCCTGAGTTTAATCTCAAATGTCCACATGGTAAGAGAAGAAAAATCACTCTAGCGAGTTTTCCTCCGACTTTCATACTGTGTATCACGACACACAATAAACAGATGCATGAATGAATGCATTCAGGTATGAATGAATGAGTGAATGAATGAGAATTAAAATGTTTTTAAAGCACTGTAACATGTAATAATATTTGCATATTAAGAACAATATACAGGAGCCACTAAGATGGTTCATTTGGTAGGACACTTGCCACCAAGGCTGAAGACCTGAGTTCCATCCTTAGCATTCACGTGATAGGAGAGAATCCATTTACCTAGCCTACACACACACTCACAGACACACTAACACACTCACTTGCATGCTCACACATACATAGTCACACACATGCGCATTCACATACACGTACACACACAGTCACACACATATACAATCACACTTACACACATACACAGTCACTCACATATACACAGTCACTCATACACACTCAAACACGTATACACACTCACACAGTCAGTCATATGCAGAGTCACTCACAAACACAATCACACACACATGATCACTTAAACACACACACATACATAGTCATACAAACTCACTCACATGCTCATATGCACACGCAAACACCATCACACATACACACATATACAGCCACACACACACACATTCACACACGGTCACACACAGTAACTCAAACACACACACACACACACACACACATAACTATAATAATAATGAGAAGAAACAAGTGAGGGAGAAAGAAATGCATTTTTAAAGAACGATGTACAGAAAGGGCCATGGCTACAATGCTCATAGCTCTTTAATTACTTGAGGACGCCCACACCGTCTGCTCTGATCTAACTCAAGACCTTGCTGAGCACTTAGAGAAGAAACAGAATGTGAGCTGAAGGGATGCTCTGCATTGCCTTTTAACTGCACTGCGGCTGCCTCCTGGCAGCTGGGGAGAATGGAGGAGTCAGCGCCCACCCACCACAAGAGAGCCAGTTTTCCCTTCATCAGAATCCTGCCCCTCCTCGCCCCGTTCTGCCCTGCAGACAAGCCCCTGCACAGCTGACTGACAGACAAATGCAGAGCACGGGCTCCTCAGCAGGACGGGTCCACATGCAGGGCTGCCTTCATCTCCTAGCCCCTAAGACCATCTTCTTGCAACAGTACCCAGACTGGAAACAATACAATTATTTTTTTTGTAAAGGGCTTGCAGAGAGTAGAGGAAGAGAGCTGGAAAGGAGAAGGGGAGTCAGGGGACAGGAGACCCACACAGTGTGGTTCCTTTTCAGGAAGCAGCCGGGCTGGATCTCCAAGGGTAACTCCTGTTTTCTCAAGATGCATTTTCTTTGAGGTCCCCCACTCCGGATACCCCAGTGCCCTCCTTTCAGCCCTGGCCTTTGCATCACCACCAGCCAGGGGAAGGAGCCGTGGCATAGTGGCGGTCACAGTTCGCTTGGATAAACTCTACCATAATCTTCA
>NC_034606.1:29289275-29292593 GCF_900095145.1 Mus pahari
TCCTCTTCTCTTGCTAGCAAGTACCAGGATAGAAATAAGTATAGTGTCCAAATAGAAGCTTCTGGATTATAAAGAGCATAGATCCTACCGCAAGTGGTCAAGGTTCTCAAGTGGGAAACAAAGAAATCCAGTGCAATAAAGGAGCGTCTCTTCAGGGACCAGTGGCTACAAAGACTAAGATAGAAAGCCCTAAAAGTGTTTGTACCAACGGAGTGACAGTTTCCTCAGAGAAACTCTAAGGAATCTCTCCTCAGCCTTACTCACAATGTTGACCTACAAGAGTGCGTTTCTCCGTTGAATATACAATCAAATGCTGTTTGTTCAAATTTGTGTGGTGTCAGCTGGACCCTCAAATGGCAATTGAGAAATGGAGACAGATTTTGTTTTCCCACGTCGGTCTGGTACAATTACCAAAATGGGACTTTGTGTCCTTAGAGCAGTTGAGAGGATCGTAGAAAGGTGGACCCAAATATCAGCCAGAGAATTAGACCAGAAAATGGAAGCAAAGTATCCGTCAGTCCAAGGATGTAGTGGCACTACGTGTATACCAACTGGGAATGTTATGGTCCCAGAGGAATTAATATGAGAACCTATGATTACACACACGTGGCTCTTCTCAAAGGGGGTCTGGGGTGGGTGGGAAACAGTGGGTTTTCATGTCTAATAGCCTGAGTCCACAGTGGGAGTCAGCTATTTCCCTAATCTTCCTGAGGTCATCTAGCTGCCTAAGGGTCATCTTTCCAGGTCAGATGATAGCTAAATTTGTCATCCCTTCCACATCAAGAACGTAGAGTTTCAAAGGGTGAATGGCTGGGAGCAAAGGAAAAGTCAGGAAGACCAAAGTGAGACATTCAAGAGCCGGCATGCCACAGTCCCACACATTCCTCAAATCCAGACTGTACAATATCAAAGCGTGGGCAGGCAGTTTGCACGGACTCTGCTCTGCGATAGCTGGGTACCACTT
Organism: Mus pahari; assembly: GCF_900095145.1. Taxonomy (NCBI): domain Eukaryota; kingdom Metazoa; phylum Chordata; class Mammalia; order Rodentia; family Muridae; genus Mus; species Mus pahari. The sequence goes on from NC_034606.1 coordinate 29,290,240, forward strand.
GGAAGAAAATGCCACTCTGTTGTGATGGGTTTGGACATCATCAAAGTTCAGAATATATAGACTCCAGAGAGTCTAAAGCTATGGGATACTGGTACTAGAACAGGGGAATATACTGCTGAGTATCTTAGGAGAAGTGCACTGATCAGTTCAGTTTTAAAACTGAATTTTGGAAGAAATAGAAAAGGCCCCATTCTTGCCATTTGAACATCAAGCTTCAACCTCAAGTCTACTGCTCACCTGTGTTGTGACCTTGAGAAAGATAACAAATGTCTCAGACTCAAAACTGTCATCAGTAAAGTGTGCGCAGTGTTACATGCAACCAGTCCCGGTTTGTGGTACAATCCTGGTAAGACAGCTGTCACTACCCATAGTTCACAGCAGAGGAAACTGATGCCCAGTAGGCTAAATGAATGTCCGAGGACACCAAGCTGGTAAGTCAGAGCCCAACTACAAGCCCAGGCACTGTCTTGGGTCTTTCACATCCCTTGTTCATACTGACGTGCTGGTTTTAATTCTGTTTACTGAAGACACTGGAGAGATGCAGCAGTGAGGGTGGTCGGAGTTCAGTCCTAATTACCCAGGTCAGGTGGCTCACAACTGCTTCCTGTAACAGCATCTTCAGGGGATACAATGACTCTTCTCTCCCTATATTCACATGCTCACATGCACACAGAGACATACACATGTACACACATGCACATGCACACATACACATGAACAGACACACAATTAATATATCCACACCTCTAAAAACTTAATTGTAGAACCCTGCCCATTCCCTGTCTCCCACCCTCTAGCACTTAGCACAGAGTTTAGCATACAATAGATCTGAAGTTTGTTGAATGAACCAACCCAGGGGCTCATGAATGGCAGAGCTAGTAAATAGATTCGCTGCAAATACCAGTGAGAAATTATATGCGTTACTCTTAGAATATGATACATGCACTGTGCAAAGCAGAGGGAAGATGAGGATAAGACACAGACAAAACCCATGGTCATTACATTAGCAGCCACTCAGATGGGTGCCAAGCACCTGTCTTCGGAAACCCCGGGAGCTCTCTGGGCGGTGGCCCCTCCGTATGTCAGCTGACAACCCTTATTTTGAACTGCATGTGGGAATGCCCTTGCAATGCAATTCTAGCCTTTTTCCCACCAGCCTTAGATGCACAGGAACCATGAGGCTTGGGATTGGGTCTATTCTCTGCATTTCCAAAATGCTGGCTTAGAGTGAAACATCAGAAAGCTTTGTGTTCAAATAACCAAGGTGATCAGATAACCCTTCATTAACCCAAGAAAGGCCACCGATGCCTGCCTCCACCTCCCCATGCTAGAGAAAGGGGGTCTGCACAGCTCAGGCCTCCCAGACAGCAGCCCGATGCTTTCCGGTTTGTAGCTTATACTTTAAAAGCCTTCATGCTCTGCCCGGAGACAGCTTTCGTTCTAGACTGCAGAGTGTGTTGTATAAGCTCAAGGATAGTCAGTCAGGCGCTCCCTGTCTCCTTCTATGTCACCCCTTTCTAGATTCCTTGCCTGGGAAGAAAAACTCTGCGACTCAAGCTTCTCAGTAAAGTAGGAATAATAGCACAGAAGGGCTTACATGAGTGCCCTAAGTGCAATGGCAGAATGCTAGCCACAGAGTTTATTAAGCTGCAGTTGGCAAACAGTGGCACAGTTTAAAAAAAAAAAAAGAACTTAATTGTAGACTATGTAAAAGGAAGCGAGATTAAGTTCCACAGAAAATATAAGGCCATTTAATTATATTTCCTCTTCAAGACCCAGCTAACGCATCTTTCTTTGGAGCCCCCTGAGTCTCCTTCTGCATAGCCTGTCAGACTCTCCTCTGAGCCTATGCACTTCATGGTTCCAGAGAACACACTCATTATCAGCTGTCTATCAAGCGGTTGTACAATCCCAAGGAAGATATAGATCAAAGCAAGGGCCTTGTCTCACCAATCCTTCCAGCTCTGCCAGTGACTATAAATGATTGGCCTGTGCTAACCAAAACTGTTGATGTGAACTTCTAACTAACCCAAACGAAGTGATTGTTGAATTCCTATATGTCACTTCCGGGAAAGAATTGCTGTTTGATAGTGAGACTTAGAAGTGAATATTAACTCTCCTAAGAGAAACAGTGTCAGTCTAGAGGACAAATGTCAGCGCCATCTGACCCAAGGCCAGTCCTGTTTCCACGGAGTATAAGATATGAGGTTTCTTGGGAGAGGTTGAACTTGAATTTCTTTGGGTTTAGAACTCTGGTCGTAGAACACCAATGGCTTGTGCTGTAAAATCAAGAATTGACAAATGGGACCTCATAAAACTGCAAAGCTTTTGTAAGGCAAAAGACACTGTCAACA
>NC_034606.1:29293793-29310968 GCF_900095145.1 Mus pahari
AAAAAAAAAAAAAAAAAAAAAAAAAAAAAAAAAAAAAAAAAAAAAAAAAAAAAAAAAAAAAAAAAAGAACTCTGGTCGTCAGGCTTGGCACCAAGGGTCCTTACCTACCGACCCATCTTACCATCCCTTGAATCTAAAATAAGTCAAAGTAATTTCACAGCAAAAGCAAGTCCCATGCAGCATCAGGGTAGATGTGTTTGTTATATTATGCATGTGTTTATTTTCATCAGAAACTCACAGTTAGCTGAACCGTAGGAGATAGCGCAGCATAGGTGAAAGGCAAGAGCGTCTTGCTTGGTGGTCAGATCTCGTGGGGGTAGTACCACTACCACTGACCTAGATAAGGCACACACAGCACTAAGACCTGGCATCTGATCCAGCCCAGCCCTGCGATGAGAATCGCATGACCATCATCTTTTAAAACGTCCACATCTAACCTCTAGGATGGTGACTGTTGTCAATCAGTTATTGGGCCCCAGAGAAATGACACCCGGAAGCCACATTCTTGTAGTGACCCAGGGTTAGAAACAAGATTCGATTAAGCCCAGTTAGCCTCTGTCTTTCGGCAGAGTCAACTGCTTAAGGATCCTCTGGGGAAATCTTCATCAGGATACCTGATATTCATACCACAAGGGGATGGAAAGCCATGGCGTTGTGCTAATTCCTGACACGGCTTCCTGACACCATCCTGGAGGAAGGAGGTGTCCACAGGAGCAGAAGAAGACTAGCCCACATTGCCTTTCATTGCATCTAGAGTATCTAGGCAGCATGAGACTTTCCTGTAGGGCACCCTGTCCCTTTCCCAGTCCCTCTGGATAGTTAACCCCTGGACATAAGCTTGAATAACCTGTGAACTCACATTTGGTCCACTCCAAGGACCACTTTTGGTTCCATCTCTCTTGGGACCAAGCCAGAAGCGGTCTGTGGAAAGACAAGAGGGTTGGACAAGTGTGAATGGAGCCCCCCCCCTCCAATGGTCACACCCGAGCCCACCCCCAACCCCAGCCTCAATTCAGTTAAAGATTGCAGGAAGTGGTTTGTCCGTTTAGAAGTCATCGCAGCCCTGAGGCCCTTCTGAGAAATGAACTTGCAGTTCTCTAAAGATAGATTGTGCAAAACAGAAGGGGGTAGCCCCCCAAGGACCCTCCAACAGCAGCTCTCTGGAGACTGTAGAAATCGCCTGGGGGGCCTCCAGGCCCACCCCACCCCTTTGGAGCAGCTGTCATCCCTGAATGGTCCAAATCAACACCTCACTCTTGTGCAAAGCTCAGGTTTCTGAGTACCCAGCTAACCAATTTTGTTCTGAGGAGGCGGCAGCGGCTTTTAGAGGGGGGGTGGGGGTGGGGAGTAGTTGGAGACTGTGAGGGGAGGGTTCTCAGTTGTTCCTGTCACTCATCTTCCATGCATTCCAACTGTAATTTCAAACGACCTCTGGTTTGTCTGAAACCATGTGATTTGACACGAGGTTAACAGAGAGTTTAGGCCCCGCGCCAAACATCACGGTTTTCACACCCAAAACAGGTGACGGGATCCAGGAGAGTGAGGTGAAGTGAAGACAGAGACATAGCCCCCTGATAGAGAGATTAATGAGGAAGTAAGTGTTTGGTTTAGCCTGTACGTAGTGTGAGAATACAGAGGCGATGCGCTCAGAAATTGAAATTTTCTAGCAATCAGATAGGGCTGGCCTTGTCATATTGTTGTCTTACTGTGGACAATGAGTTATTAGGTAGTTGCTTCTAGAAAGGGGGTCAATATACCAAGAGAGGCTACAAAGGCTGGTGCCAGCCATGTTTCTATTATCTTAACCCCTCTGCTCAGAACTGTTCCTCTTCTTAAAAGTCCCTCTCCGTTTCTTCCTGGATTGAGTTTTCTCAGTTTTCTCAGAGCCCAGTGCCTAGGGTGGGAGGAGAGAGACGGTGGACAGAGATTATATACTGATTGCAAAGCCTGAGTCTGCAAAGGAGTCTGCAAAGTTGCCTGGAGAGCAGGGAACTGGGCATTTGAACAGTCTGGAGTGGACGGCAGCTGAGCTGGGTTTAGAAAGGTGAATTCACCAGGCAAAGTGGATAAGGCTGCTTCTACCGTAACCATCCAACCCACCAAAAGGCCTAACCTAGTCCAAATGAGCTCTGGAGTTAGTTATTCAGAAGCAAAGAATGTGGGCCACAGTGAGATTGGAGACATCTAAAGCATTTGGCAATGAGATCCCAGTGGACAAAGATCATACCCGAGTGGGCTGTGGGAATCCACCCAGAGAACCCTGCGGGAAGCAGACACCATGCTGGGTTCTTGGGAGCTTGAGACCCACCAATCAAATTCCTCCAGCCAAAGCATCAGCATCATTGGTCACCGCACCCCCTGGAGTTCATGGTTACTTACCCCATCTTGCCCATCCCAAAGCCCAACCCCAGGAAACCACGTGGAAGCACAGGACACGCTATAAATCTCAGCTGCCTCCTATCTATCTGCCTCCTGCCTACCTCCCAAGGTACCAGCCCTTGAAGCCTGCAGCTGCTCCGACTCACTCAGCCCTGACAGTTCATACCATCAGACACCCCCGTTTCTGTCTACAGCCGTGGTTCTCAGCCTTCCTAATGCTGTGACCCCTTCATACAAGTTCCTCATGAGGTAGCGACCCCCGCTCCCAACCATAAAATTATTTTTGTTGCTATTTCCTGACTGCAATTTTGCTACTGTTATGGATTATAACGTAAATTTTTTTTTTTTGGAGCTAGAGGTTTGGCCAGTTGAGAACCACTGCTCTAGCATCTTGCTTCAGCTTCTCCACTTGGCATTCATTCTCCTCATCCAATGAAGCCTTACCCAGCATCCCTGGAAGAAGCCATTCCCCTCCTCCTCTGCAAGCCTGCCCAACGTTCACTCTACGGGAGTCCAGAGAGTCACTACCCTATTCCCATCACGTGGTGAAACCTCAAACCTGAGTCAGACTCACACCTCCCTTCTTTGCCTTATCACTGGGGGTGACCAAGCATCTCCATGGAAACCCTCGGAGCCGTGAAGTAAACTAGAATCTCCAAGGCCAGTGGACATTCTGTTCAGTGCCCTCTGTCTTTAGGAATCAGGATCAGGGTTCAGTTGGTTCTTCTGCTAGCTGCTTTGAAGACCTTTCCTGTTTACTTCTGTTTCATCTCCATCCATCCTATGACACGCCCTAGCCTCCTAATCCAAAACATTAGGCATACACATGTTCAATTCTTGCCTACCCAGACCCCAAATTAACTACTTGCATCTATTCTCCTTCTCCCTGTCAGAAGCTATATTAATTTCTGTTGCTGCATTGAATAATTCCTCTGCAGTTAGTGGCTTACAAGAGCACAAATTATTCTCTTACAATCCTGATGATGATCAGAAATCCACAATGAGGGAGCATGAGAGATGGGTCCACAGCTAAGAGCACTTGCTGTGCAATTGTGAGAACCGGAGTCTGGATCCATGTGCCCATGGAACAAGTTGAGCATCCCAGCATGCCCATAACACCTCCTCCAAAGAGAGCAAAGATTCCCATAGATTTCCTTAGACCTGTTGGCTTCTAGACTAGAAAGGTTCAGGAAGAGATCCTGTCTCAAAAATGAGTGAAGAGCTTGGACACCTCTCCGGGCTTCCACACTTGTGCACAGTTACCTGTGTCTGCGACCTTTCTCCCATGTCTCTCTCCCTGTGGACTGTTTGAACATACCCTCCAGAGACTACAACACCAGCAAGGCGGTGGCCACCTCCCAGTGGCATTTGAACTGGACTCCAGAGCATCAAACTGTGGCCTGGCCACTGATCCGTGTTGAAAATGGGTTTCCCTCTTCTGACCTTCAAGTTTTGCTAATCAGTCCTTCCATTTGTAGGCATAGGTTCCTTTCCGTCCTTTCGCTTTCTCAATACTTGGAGTAGGTTCCTGGCTTTTCTTCTTCCCATTGACACCACGCTTGGGTTATACAATCTTCCCTCAAGGATTAATTTCATTTTGTGGTGGGGTGTGGCTGGGCGCTTCTATGTGCACGCACGCGGAGACCAGAGGTCAACGGCACACCCACCTCTTTCACTCTCCACCTTATTCTTTTTAGAACAGAGTCCCTTAACCAATACCTTCCCAACCAGTTAGACTGGCTGGCTAGTGAGCTCCAGGGATCCATCTGTACCTCACCCTCCCCGGTGCTAAGGTTACAGGTGCACAACCATCACACCTTGCTTTTCTCTCGGACGCTGTGGGTCTGAACTCAGGTCCTCATGCTTGTTACAGCAAGCGCTTTATCTGCTGAGCCATCTTTCCAGACCGATACTCTCCTCATTATAACAGCCACCTATATTCTGGTTTCTCCACCTTTCCAATTCTAGTCTCTCTTCTGATCTCCTAACTCCTATATCCAATTGTCCACTTGACATCTCCAGCACGATACACAACAGGATCATCTCATACTTCTCTTATACTTGCCCATCCTCCTGAATTTCTACTCCCTAGCAAACCTACCCAGTCATCACTCCTCCTTCCCAGCCTCCAAGTCTCAAACTCTCTCTGGTTGTTTTCCTTATTGTCTAGCCTACTGACCTACAAAAAACCCAAACAAAGCTAGCTTTACTGGGCTCCTGCTCACCTCAGCCCACTGCTGGCCCACCATCCTCAGCCCTGAGAGCTGTTTGTTTGATCTCTCTACTTGAGAAAACCTGATTGTCTCACGTTTACTTTCGGGTTCAAACCAGACTGTCAGTTCTGCGTGCAAGACTGCAATCCACTCCAACCTTCCTTTAATCCCTGCAAACGACACCATGCTCTATATTTCACACTGTGGCACAGGATGCTTTTTCATCCTTCTTTGATGGTAACTCTCACTGAACCTTGAGCATCAGCCTCAGGTGTCACCTATTCTAGGAAACTCTGTCAAATCCCCAGGCTTTACACTGAACTCACACTGTACTGTGTACATTTTTTCTGTTGATACCTAACAAACGCTTTTTTTTCTTTTCTGCTAAATCTCTTCTTTGAATATATATATATGTAACATACATACAGTGCATTGTACTTTGTACTTACTGACTCACCTCTCACATCTCTCTCCCCCATTCCTATTATTCTCCCCACCCCATTCCTCCCAACAGGCCCCTTTCCCACATCCATGCCTTTTTGTTTTGTGACCCACCTTCTGTATGGCCATTGGTTTAGAACTATCCATTGGAGCCTGCTGAGCTCCCAACTGGGTAGACATCTAAAGACAGTGATGATCCCTCCCCATGAATCCATCAATTTAGCACACTATTGAACTGAGAAAGCCAAAATCATTTAGACAAGAAAATCTACACATACCTTTCTCTCAAGTGTCTGCCCTTCCTTCTTCTGCAGAAGAAAAAAAAAAAAAAAAAAAAAAAAAGATCCCCAAGAGCATCTACTCTACCCCAGTTTTTGAAACTCATTCTTTAGCAGTTTCATGAGTCAATACACTTTTTAGTGAGCTTTCTGTTGTTACTAACACTGTTCTACCCATTTGGTGAGAAACAAAGAAGATTTATTTGGGCTCACGGTTCTGGTCCAGGTTTAACAAGTAACATCTAGTGGTCATCTTCTTGCTGGCAGTCTCAAGACAATACAGAGGATCAGTGGGACACAGGCAAACACACACATACGCGTGCACACACACACACACACACACACACACACAGAGGACAGGTTTAACCAGCAGTTCTCAACCTGTGAGTTGCAACCTAGTTGGGGGTGGGGGCGTCAAACAACTCTTTCATAGGGATTGCATATGAGAGACCGTGCATATCAGATAATCTACATTATGATTCATAGTAGTTTGACTCATAATTATGAAGTAGCAACAAAAAATAGTTTCTGGTTGGGCACCACCACAGCATGAGGAACTGTATTAAAGGGCCGCAGCATTAGGAAGGCCAAGAAGCACTGTGTCTTAGCCAAATTGCCTTCTTGAGATGGCCCACTAACTCATTAATCAGTCCATTCTGTGAATGGCTAACTTTTGTTGTCACATTGACTGGACCTGGAATCAACCAAAACCAAGCCACTGGCCATTTCCTAATAGGAAATAAATTGATCAAGTTATTTAAAATCGGAAGCCCTATCCTAAACAAGGATGGGACCTCCTAGTGAGAGTCCAGATAAAAGTACATGGAAGAAGGAAGCATCTGCAACGTTCTTTGCGGCACAGAAATGTGTGAACTGGTCTAAGCTTCCTTGGTTTTCTTTTTATTGTGGCAAAGTACACACTATAGAAAGGGTGTCACGTTAACTGTCTTGAAAGCGCATTAGCTTAGTGATGGTAAATGCATCCTACTGCTTTGCAGTCATCACAACTAGGTCTTCAGGACTTCTCATTTCACCAAACTCAAGGTCTATGGCCTTAACTAAGTTACTCTTCCTCTCTCGCTAGCTGCCTGACAAACCGCTTTCTACTTTCTGTCTCTATGATTTGGACTGCTTCTGGGTCCTACCTTTCCTTTTTTTTTTTTTTTTTTTTTTTTTTTTTTTTTTTTTTGAGACAGTTGTGAAATCTTTATTTCTAGCAATAACAAAATGAACACTCATGTCTCAGAGAAGCCATTTCCAGCCCCACACATTTTTTAGGCCACCCACTTGTAGATTACCGGCTTCTTCTGGAGAACAGAGTCATCTTCTGAATGGTCTCCTTGTGTATTAACAATGATTTGCTCATTGGAGTGTCACCAAAGGCTTTATCACACTCAACGAAAATATATACACATGAATGGATCCCCTTGTCCGTTTCGCTTCTTTTTCAACTTATAGGTTACTTTAACATTATTGTCTTCACTAGATCCCTTTTTTTTTAATGACATATTTTCTTTATTTACATTTCAAATGCTATCCTGAAAATTCCCTATACCCTCCCCCCTCTCTGCTCCCCTACCCACCCATTCCCACTTCTTGGTCTTGATGTTCCCTTGTACTGGGGCATATAATAGGTGGAACAACAATATGAACTAACCAGTACTCGCGGGGCTCGTGTCTCTAGTTGCATATGTAGTAGAAGATGGCCTAGTCGGCCATCATTGGGAAGAGAGGCCCCTAGGTCTTGCAGACTCTATCTTTGCATTTAACGGCATGGCATATGTTCTTCTGAGGCTGGCTTACTCTACTCAGCAGGATGTCCCCAGCAGTACTGGTGTATATATCAGCATTTTCCCCCAGTTCCAGGCTGAAATACACAGACCTACTTTCTCATTTTCCCTTTGCTGCTTGGGCTCATGACACCGAACCTCAGTTCAACGCTGAGTCACTTGTCGGTGGCTGTGCCTTCTCAGAGTTTTAGATCTGTATCTCCTATAATCCATGCTTTGACCCACTCTGTGTTATTTTTTTAGGATGGCCCTGGGCTTGAACTCATCTGTGTATTGTTTCAGTTGAAGAACAGACAGTGCCCAGCATATTCAAGTAATACTTTTGTTTTGCTTTTATAATGATCCAGAATCAGTATATACACTTCTAGTAGTCTTATAGGTTGAATTTCAATATGTCCTTGTACTAACTAATATATGCACTCAGTAGTACATGATCATGGTAGAATTCTCTTCCACTGCTAGGCAATGATATTGAATGGCAACTCAAAGTTTAGCTAGCTGGGAAAATTGATGACTGCTTCTAGTGCCTCACGTTGTTAAGCTATAATGCTCGGTGACTTTGATCACTAAATTCACTTTAACTTACTGTACTTTCAACTTATGGTGGATTTTTTTTAAGCTTAAGACCATCAAAAAACCCTCCAGGACAGAGAATGGAATCCTCTATTGCATGGGCTATTTTGCCTCTGTTTAAAATTTCTGAGTACCAATTTGGGAGCCATGGTATGTATGATTTGAACATCTCTTTCACCTCATGTGGCAGCCTCTGCCCTCTTCGACTTGCCTCTCTTAGCATGCAAACTCTATTCCAGGGTTGGAGTAAGGGGAAATTAAAGCCATGTTTCCTAAATGATGCTCCTCCCAGGATGGAGGGTGCCGAGAACAAGGAAAGAGTCAGCACTCAGGTGATTTCCTGTAAACCTTCTTCCCACCTTAATTTATAAATAAAGGCTAGAGCTGGTGATTGGGTGGAGAAAAAGGAGAAGGTAGAGCTGAAGGCTTTAGGGAGGGGGGGGGACAATGGAGGAGGAAGAAGAAAGAGAAACCGAAACCGAAAGTTCTAAGGGGTCTCATAGATGCGGAAGATGGTAGTGTAGTGGTAGATCTGCCCAATCTAGGTGCACAGCATGTATTCATATTAACTGAGTTGTGTCTTCATTGCCCAGGCTTATTTGGGTTGGAGATTTACCACAACAAAAGTCATGACACTCTGCTCTGCTAAGTGAGGGCCATTTTGTTATTAAGACTAATTTTCCAAGAGGCCACTTCTTCCCTGAAGGCCACTGGGATTCCTTCCATCTGAACTACAATTGATTTTGCTGTCTGACTCCTTTAAGAACTAAAAGAATAATTTGTTTTGGCTGTTTTCTTACTGACCATATATTAAAACATATCCTCATTCAAAAAATTAATAATAATATAAATAAGGCAAAAAATGTGGCAGAAATATTAAGCAATTACTTTCAAATCCAATAACCACCCTGAGTACTTACATTCTACATGTATGATATATGTGTGTATATATATATATATATATATATATATATATATATATGTATATATATATATGTATATATATATATAAAACCCTTCAAGTATATTTTATGAAATTCTCAAATGTGTTTTATAGTATACTTGTCATAAACACTATAGAATAGATATCTCTTCATTAAAATGATATGCCTTGGGGCTACAGAGATGACTCAGTAGCGAAGAGTGTCTACTACGCAAGCATGAACACCGGAGTTCAAATTTCTAGCACACACACACAAGAACCTGGGTTTGGCCAACCACGCCCCTGTAACGCCAGCTTTGGGGAGGGAACAGGGTCAGAGCCTCTAGAAAGCTCACTAGCAGCTTAGCTCCAGGTTCAATGAGAGATGAAGTTTCAAAGGAATTATATGGAGAATGAGGGGACAGGACACCAGCACTTCTCTGGCCTCTGTATACACACATGGTGCACACTGGAATAAACATATATACAAATAGCACACACAGAGCAAGTTAATATACTTTACATCATCGACGGCACCCCATTACACAGATGAATATCCATCCAAATATCCATCTTTTGTTTCCACATCGTGATTTTTTTTCTTTAGTATTTATTTAATTTTTTTTAACCTTAAGTCTTATCCAGGTCATAGATTCCATTAAGTTATATTTCATTCGTCTGATACGACTTAAATTTTTCTAGCATCCAAAGTTATCCTTTGAAAACTGTAATCAGATCTCTAATTTTACACTGGTAGACTATCTACATCAGAAGTCAACTCTCCAAAAGGGCAAGAGCTTTCTGAGCATGGTAGGGCATGCCTTTAGTCCCAACAGTCAGGAGGCAGAAGCGAAATGGATCTTCACTGAGTTTAAAGCAAGTCTGGTCTGCATAGTGAATTCTAGGAGAGTCGGGGATATATAGAGAGAAACCCTGTCTCAATGTGATAGACACTAGTCATGTGTATGACTACTTAATTTTTTAAAAATTCATTCTCTCATATATTACATCTCCTCTCTCCCTCCACTACCACCACCACTCCCCGCCTACTCCCTCAACATCCACTTCTCCTCAATTTTTCTTCAGAAAAGGACACCCCCCCCCCCAGGGATATCAGGCAAACATGGCATATCAAGTTGCAATAAGAGTACACACCTCCCCTCAGATTATGGCTGGATGAGGCAACCCAGCCATAATCTGATGAGGATTATGAGGATGAGGGTCCAAAAGGCATCAGAAATGGTCCCCACTCCCTCTGTTAGGAGCCCCACCAAAACACAACTCTTATATACAGAGAGAGGCCTAGGTTAGACCCATGCAGTCTCCCTGATTATCAATAGGGTTCAGTCTCGGTGAGCACCTAAGAGTCCAGATTTGTTGGGTCTGTGGGGTTTTGGAGGTTTTTTGTTTGTTTGTTTGTTTGTTTGTTTGTTTGTTTGTTGTGGCATCCTTGATCCCTCTGGCTCCTACAAGCCTTCCTTCCCTCTTCACCAGCATTCCCAAGCTCCGCCTAATGCTTGGCTGTGGTTCTCTGCATCTGCCCCCATCCAGTTTCTAAAAGAAGCTTCTCGGGTGACAAGTGGGCGGGACACCTATCTGTAGTATAGCAAAAGATTGCTCGGCATTATTTCATTAACACTGTTTTCCAGTTGTGTTTGGTTCTGTCTTAGATCTCTGGACCATCCAGGCTCTGGTTTCAGGTCCTCCACACACTACCAGGGGTAACATTAAATAAAGTGAAAATTCAGTACCACACTCAAACTTACCTTAAAGGCAATTAGCTATAATATTCCTTATCAAATTAACTGTAAGTAAAACAGCTATAAAGTATGGGGGTTTTAGAAGAAGTCTGAAAGAAAATTGTTTCAATACTGCCTTTAAGTTGCTGATCTATTTAAAGAAAATGGAACTAGAAACAGATGATTCATTACAGACATAGGTGTTGCTCTGTTTGTTTTTACAAGAAAGATAGAACCAATATGTAAGCAAATGTGGCCTTAACAGATGAGAAAGTGACCACATATAGATATGCATTTAAAATTCTAAAAAAAATAAAAAATAAAAAATAAAACAAATATATATGCATTTGCTGTTAAATGGATGTTTTAATATGTTTTGATTGATCTATCAAATACATGCTATGTTCATTTTAAAGACAGAATTTCTCATTTCAAACATTTTCTCATTGAGTTGAATGACGCGAACAATTGAGTGAATGAACGAGTGAATGCTGATTCATAAATCAATGAGAAAGCAAATAGCTAAATAAACTAGAAAATTCTCCTAATATGCATCCAATTTTATTTCCCACAGCAATAATCAAGGAAAGCAGAGTTTGCTCTTTTGTTATTGGTCCTGTGACTCGCTAAACTATATTACAAACAAATTCAGAGATGGATTCTTTTGATTTCTTTTTTTCTTTCTTTCTTCCTTTCTTCTTTTCTTCCTTTCTTCCTTTCTTCCTTTCTTCCTTTCTTCCTTTCTTCTAAAGCTCCTAAAGCTCTTTCCTTGTCCCCGAGTTTGTTTCACCTGTGTGCATGGATGAAAGACTCGGAGTGAAAAAGCCCAATGAGGTGAGAACACATCCTATGGAACTCCCATTGAGGAGTTTGCTGAATGGGCTTACACTCTCCACCCTCAGATAGCCATATTTGTTCCTCCCAAGGAAACTGGACACCCTTAATCCAAGAAGAATGCAATGCTAATCAAAAAAAAAACGGGAGAGGCAGGATAGATCTGCAATCCTTTCTTTTTCAAAGAGCACTCAGGAGAGAGGAGAGGAACTTTCTCAAGTAGCCCTCCTAAATCTCCTGAGTGCAAAAGGGAAATGACTCTAACACCTGCCTCACCTACTCATGGTCGCCCTGCTGAACACAGCAAGAGTCTGCTGGGAAGAGAAACCTGTGCGGAAACCACAGGCCAAAGAGCTGAGGTAGAAACAATGAAGTTTTGATATTGCCATACAAGAAATAAACAGATATGCTTCTTAATAAGCCTTGAAGCAGTGTGGTAACGGAGAACTTGGGCTCAGACAGAACAAAGCTCAAATCATGGTTGAGATGCCCGGTGTTCTGGGTCCCTGGGCATCTTTGAGATTCTGTTTCATTCTGTATTAAATGTAGATAGCAAGGCCTTTGTAGTGAGCATTGCAGAAAATACAGAATGTAACATGCAGGGCTCTTCCCCAATCCCTTGACGAAGTTAACATTTCTTGATTTGCAGCGAAGATTTTTATTTCAGTCTGGATTCTAAGTTCCACCCATTGATACCCTGGGGTTATGATAACTAATGTAGATAGATCTTCTAAAACTTTAGAAAATACTACCCCAAAACCAGAAGATACCCTTCAATATAGCACAGGCAAAGATTCTCTGAGTAGGACAGGAAATACCACCAAGAGCTGGCAAACAGGATGGCACTAAACTAAAAGGCACAAGGAAGGAAACAAACAAAAGATGAAGAGAGAGCCTGCAAAATAGGAGGAATCTTTGCCAGCTATTCATTCAGCAGAAGATGACTATCCAGGCCACATGAAGAATTTAAAATGTAAATAATCAACAATTCAATCAGTGGGCATGTTAATTGAACTATACTTCCCAAAAGACATACAAATGCCCAGTAAGATCACAAGCAAATGTTCAGCAGGTTTAATCCTTGGGGAAGTGCAAACTATGGTACACTGAGATTCCATCTCACTCCAGTCAGAAGGGTCACTAAGAAAACAAAGCCTGACACACACTCCCCCCCCCCAAAAGATCCCAGGGACTAAACCACCAACCAAAGAGGACACATGGAACACCCATGACTCCGGCTGCATATGTAGCAAAGGATGGCCTTATCAGGCATCAGTGGGAGGGGAGCCCCTTGGTTCTGTGGAAGCTTGATGACCCAGCATAGGGGAATGCTAGGGTGCTGAGGCAGGAGTGGGTGGGTGGGTGGGTGGGGGAGCATCCTCATAGAGGCAGGTGGGGAGAAGATAAGGGATTTGTGGAGGGGAAACTGGGAAGGAGGCTAACACTTGAAATGAAAATAAATAAAATAACCAATAAAAAGGAAAGAAAATGCCCACAAATTCTTGTGGGGATATGGAGAAGGGGAGCCCCTATTCACTGTTGCTGAGAACGGAATTACAGCCATTATGAAAATCAGTATGGAGACACCTTCATTAGTGTGAAGAATTAGGAAATTCCTTCCTACAGAGTCACAAAAAAATTCCCTGCTAAAACATCTGCCTATACAAAGAAATATAAAAACTAAACATCAAGAAAACAACTCAGTTTAAAGATGGCACGTGGGAGTTAACAGAGAGTTCCCAAAAGAAATACAGGTGACTGAGAAATAGTCAAACCAATGCTTGCCATCCATAGCCATCAGGGAAATGCCAAGTAAGACTACTTTGGGACTTCATCTTATCCCAGTCAGAATGGCTATGGTTTAAAAGCAAGACAATGACAAATTCCAATGTGGCCGTGGGGAAAGAGGAACAGTCACTCACTGCTAGTGGGAGTACAAACTGCTGCAGCCACTGTGAAAATAAACATGGCAGGGCCTCAAAAAGCTAGAAATAGTTCTACCACAAGATCCAGCTCTACCACTCTCAGGTATCTACCCAAACGTACCTATATCCTACTACTAAGATACTCAACCATGCTCATTGCAGCTCCACTCACAATAGCCAGAAATTGTCCAATTTGACTTGTATCAGGTATAGCACAAGGAAGAGGGGAGAAGGAGAGATTCTGATTTATTGGTTCTCCAGGCATCCCTCACTATCTCTTCTAGACTCCTCCCACGTGGAACGACATGCTGCCATGCATGCAAAGCTGCCTTTCCTACCTCTGTTCTCACTGAAGTCAAAGAATATCCAGTCCATCTAGAGGCTCAGATGGCAATGTTGATTTCATTATTCTTTATAGGGAAAAAAATGCTTTAAAATAATAAGGGGGGAACGGGTTTTTTCGAGTTCCAAACCAGGTTGGGTAACCTATTCCATCACCCCTGCTGCAAAAGCATGCTCAGAAAACTGGATTGTCTGTGGGCAGGAAGCAAGAATCATCCAATATGGTGGTGGTGGTAGTGTTTGCCAGCTGTTATACCTCATTCCCCCACCCCCACCCTCAGGCATTGTCTCTGAATTCAGACCGCCCAGGCCAAGACCTTTTTCCTTTCCAGTCAACAGATGTTGCCTAGGTTTACAGTGATAGGCATATCGCACGCCTCCGTTAGCTACTGTTCTGGGTGAGATGGCTCCTGACTCTCAGCCCAGCTACTTAGGAGGTTGAAACAGATCACTCAAGGGCAGGAGGCGGAGGCCAGCCCAGGTAACACTGGAGAAGAGTGGAGAGGGAGAAAGGGAGGAAGAAACGAAGAAGGGTGAAAATGCTTGCAGTAAAACAGTGGGATTCAGCTGGTTTCCTGCCCATCACCTCCACACACATGCCTCTATCAGAATCCCTCTCGGCATCCTCTCAGAAACCTAGAAAGGGCCAAGGTAGAAGACCGCATCATCACCTCCACTGACTTTACTGAAAACCAGCCACTCCCATCTCCCGTTGCAATTGTCATCTGCCACCCTGTTCCCAATCCTTTGATACGGACTGTTAGGTATGCAAATAGCTGTGTACAGAGTCTAGAAGAGTCTCACACCCTTTCCTCTCTCTCTGTACTACCTTTAGGATGGTTTGAATAGGAATGGCCACCATAGACTCCTGTGTTTGAATATCAGACAATAAGGAGCAGTACTGTCAAGAGGTATGTCACTAGGGAGTGGACGTTGATGTCTCAGAAGCTCAATCTACACCCATTGTAGCATTCTTTCCCTACTCTCTGTGGACCCAGAAGTAGATCACTCAGCTATTCTCCTGAACCATGTCTTCCTCCTGTCATGATAATAATGGACTAAACCTGTCCTGTAGACCAGCCCCAATGAAATGTTTTCTGTAATAAGAATTGCCATGGTCATGGTGTCTCTTCGCAGCAAGAAAGCCCTGACTAAGACATGGATAGCCTATCTTTGTTCTTTACCTAGCAACACTTCTGATTCTAGATCACAGGGAATACAGGTACCAAGAACCATTTTGGATATGTTGAACCTGAGATGCCCTTCGCTACGCCAGGAGAATGTGGGAAGTGTTCAGCGATGCTCAGAGTGGCGGATCAACCAGGGCCAAGCCATGACTGCAGTGATAGCTGCCTTGACTTCCGGTTTTTTTTGTTTTGTTTTTTTTTGTTTGTTTGTTTGTTTTACAAATGATAATGATGCCAAGGACCCCAGGGGTGCAGCAAAGGAAGGACCCCCACATTGTCTTTTTTGCCGTGGAGACACAGGCTCGATTTGAATCCCTACTTCAGTGTTTTCAGCACCAAAGGTTTTTTTTCATTTGACAGCCACTGTTCCTACAACACATATGCTCTTCCCTCTGACACGATTCCTTGCTTAAAGAATCAAAGTAAGAAAGGCCCCGATCGTCCAGGCTCTGGGGCTCTAGACAATAACAGGAGCGTGGCCTGCCAGCGTCCAGTGAAGAAGCCACTGTGTCTCTGTGGCCTCCTTATCTTCTATCTCCTGCCAGCACCACGGTGCTCGATTTTCCTGCGTGTTTTCTTGACTTCTCTCCTACAGCTGCTTTGACAGAATTTGCAGGCTGCCGGTTCATGCAAACAACCCTCTTCTTGTGCCGGGTGCCTCTTGTCTTCACTCCAGGCGTAGGGGAGAGAGCGGGTCTTTGTGGCTTACCTTCAATAGCTCTCTGAGTCCAAAGCCCTCGTGGGCGCTGGCAGGCCAGCCGGCCAGCCCCGTGAATAGAGGACGTTGTTCTGCTTCTCTTTGCAGAGCCGGCCTCTGGGCATCAGAAAGGGATCCACATCCTTAGCCTGGTAGCTCAGGGAAAGATTCATGGGTGAGCTGGCAGATGACCAACTGTGAAGATTTTTTTTTTTCCTTGGCGTGTGGGCACACATTCAAGTCCCCCTACAAAATGCTTCTAGAAACCCTGGCCCCGCTGGGTTAATATTGGCAGCCCTGCCGTCCCCAGCTCCTCCAAAACCACCTTTACCTCCCTGTACGTATTCTTCTGGCTCATTCTGCAATAGAGGAAATAGTATACAAACAGACAAGTGATTTTCATGTGGCCGTTTCGCTACAAAATTACAGCACTGCTTTATGTAGGGCCACAGCAGATTTAGGGATGCTCAGAGCCCCCTAAAAAGACACTTAATTCATGTATAAGCCACAGAGAAGATGATGTACTCCCTCTATCCTGGACCCTAAGGGCCATACCTCCATCATCTGAGAAAATAGGGAGAAATGACTGTGTTCCCTTTTCAGCCCCCAGTCCCTCCTTTGAACATCTGATAATCTTCTGGAAGAAAAAGGAGATGGTCATGAAGCCAATACGTTAAGGGGAACAGACCCTGTACCTTTAACCATACCATTTGGTACCTGAGAATTTCTAATATGTTCAACTTGGCCTTCACTGTACCTTGTAAAACAGACTCAGGATGCTCCCCCAGGCACAGAGAGAAAGGCTCAAGAGTCACATGGTTTCATTAAGTCAATTCTCATTCTCTGCTTTCCCCCTGGCAATATGGGGTTGCCAACATCACACCACAGAGGGTATCAGAATGATTAAGTGAAAAAAAGGCAAGGGTGATGGAAATAACACCAGCCTTTCTATCAGCTCTGTAGCAGCTGCTGCCATCAGAGTCCTGGGAGAAAGCTCAGTGGTTAGTATAGGAGAAACTATATCATACCAAGCACCCTGGTGGCCCAAGGTAGTTACTGTCAACTCTCATTAGTCATGTAATAAGAACTTTATGCTCCCTAAGAAGTGTATCATGTTCCAGAAACCCACACGGCTTCCTCAGATGCACAGAGACTGGAGATGATGAGAGACCCAGAGAAACCTAGTTGACAGTTATTGGTGAATGCTGTCAGCGTGATGGGCCAATCACATTGATGTGTTTTATTTGATACATAAGTTTAAACCATTAAGGACTTTAAAATTGGAGCCCTGAGTATCCTGAGCCTGTGTATAAGGGAATGATCAAGGAGTCTGGAGTCCCCCTCCCTAGGCAGGACAGATGCCGTCCAGCTCTCCGCAGATCCCATCACTGATTGCTGTCTCCTCGACCTTGCAGCTCATGGTCAGCTCCCTGTGCTATTTCAATTTGACCACTGTGGTCCTTTTAGGAAAGCGTGTGTCTGTGTATCTTAGGAAAACACTAAAGGCTACAGAGAGCCGGTCCCAAGCATCTGCAGTGAGGAATTTCATATCAGAGCAAATGATGGTGGCTTTCTCCCACGTGGTGACTCAAGAGCCCATGCTTCCCCTGTCTTGTGGCTTTGTCAATGTTTGGGGCTTTCACAGCCATTCTCTCCTTCAACTAGAGACTAAGGAAAGGAGTGCCATTTTGAAAGAAGCTGTTTCTTTAAAACAGCTGTGATCTTGTGGCTGAGTGACAGCTCAGGTAGTAAAATGCTTGCCTTGCAAACACAAAGACACATCTGAATCCATCCCCAGAACGCAAGTGAAAGAAAGAAGGAAAGAAAGAGAGAGAGAGAGAGAGAGAGAGAGAGA
>NC_034606.1:29311013-29330268 GCF_900095145.1 Mus pahari
GAGGGAGGGAGGGAGGGAGGAAGGAAGGAAGGAAGGAAGGAAGGAAGGAAGGAAGGAAGGAAGGAAGGAAGGAAGCAGCAGCAGCCAGGAGTGGTGTACTATATTCCCAGAGCTGGGGAAGCAGAGACAAGTGGATTTCTAGGGCCCAACTAGCTGATCACTATTTGGTGAATCACCACTGGCCTATTTGGTGAATTCTGGATTACTAAGAGACCTGATCTCAAAAGAAAAGATGAGCATCACCTGAGAAATGATACTCACAGTTGTTCTCTGACCTACACACACACACACACACACACACACACACACACACACACACACACATACACATACACATACACACATACATATACACATACACACACATACACACAAACACACACATATACACAAACACACATACACACATACACATATACATACACACATACACACATACATATTCACATACACACACATACACACAAACACACACATATACACAAACACACACATATACACAAACACATATACACACATACACATATACACACACACACATACACACATACATATTCACATACACACACATACACACAAACACACACATATACACAAACACATACACACACACACACACACACACACACACACACTGTACTACTGGCCAAAAGGAGGCATTATTCATAACCATTCTTTGCTCCCTTTAAAGAACAAGCCCCATAAATCCTGTAGATACAATAGGCTTGGGAGGACACAGATTCCAGCAGACAGACACCTCTGCACATACCGAAAGTGTGGAAGGAGGACGTTAGTTCTAGGTCCCATCAGCCTCTGCCACAACTCTGTTCTGTGGAAAGCATGTAAAACTAATCAATACACTAAGAGTTTTTAGTTTCGTATACTCACCAGCTGTCCACATTGATAGCCCGTTCTTACTTTCCAATATCAGAACTGCCATCCCAAGGTACAGTTGGTCTGGGGAATGATGCTACCAGTGCTGCCAAGTGAGCAGGTCTTCACACTTCTATTAATGTAATCAGGGGAAAAACCCACAGGTAGGAAGAGGCCCATCTTTCAGGTGACTCTAGATCGGATCAAATTGGCAACCGAGATTCACCATCACATAGTCTCAAGGGACTTTCGATCTCATCAAGGCTGGGAAAGTGGGGATACAACTTAAGCCAAATCAAAACCCAGGGAAGAGCTAAATACCCCCCTGGCAAACCACCCACTCAGAAGTGTGAAGCAAAGAGAGTGATCGATAAAGTGCTGTACATTGATTTTGCTGTACAGAATCTTTCAGGCTTCAACTAGCATCCTCCAAGATCTACGTGTGCCCTTCTCCTGCCCCAGCCACATTCATATGCCTAAGTCCTTTTCCCGGTATTCCAAAATGTGAGTGTTTCTAGAGAAAATCTTTAACAAGGTAACTAAACTAAAAAATCAATCAGTAGGATGGTCCTCAATCTAGTATTCCTAGTATCATCATAAAAAAGGGATTCAAGACATACCCAGAGGGAAGACATGGGGTTATTTGTAAGCCAGAGACAGGCTACGTATAAAAAGATGACACAGGGACTAAACAAGGGGCTTGGTGGTCAAAAGCAATCGCTGTTCTTGCAGAGTATTAGGGTTGGGTTCCCAGGACCTATATCAGTCAGCTGGTAACCAATGGTTAACTTCAGTTCCAGGGGTTCTGGTGCCCTCTCCTGGCCTGTATGGGCACCTGCAGGCACATAGTACATATACAGAGCAGGCATATACAAGTCTCATCAAGGCCAGGAAAGTGGGGATACAACTTAAGCCAAATCAAAACCCAGGGAAGAGCTAAATAACCCCCTTGCAAACCACCCACTCAGAAGTGCGAAGCAAAGAGAGTGATCGATAAAGTGCTGCACATTGATTTTGCTGTACAGAATCTTTCAGGCTTCAACTAGCATCCTCCAAGAGCTATGTGTGCCCTTCTCCAAATAAATACAAACAAACATTATATATATATATATATATATATATATATATATATATATATATATGCAAAACAGTGCATATATATGCAAAAAAACAGTGACAGCAAAAACCTTGCCAATGCCTTGGTTTTGGATTTCCAGTCTGTAGAATTAGAAATGTCAGTTGTCTAAGCCATGTGCAGTGTCACCAGCCTTAACAAACAATTCAATTTATGTGTCCACCTCTTAGCCATCCTGGGTGCTGGCCTACCCAGGAACTGAAGGCAGAGGAAAGAGGGAAGAGATGCTTGTGGAGTACCTGGACTGGGATTCTGCCAGCAATGCACCTTACCGAACACTCACCACAATCACACAGGACAAATCGCCTTATGGCTCACACTTTGTGCAGGGGAAGAAAGGGGATTCAGAGAGACGAGGGGAGAGACAGGTTTGAAAGGCAGACCATTCTCCATAAACCCCACCTTTCCCAGCCACCCTCAAGTTTGGCCATTGGGCTTATTGGGGGAAAGAATCAAAATGAAGACCAGACCGTCTGTAGGTGCCATGGAAAATATTTTCTAAACATGCTACTCCTCAGTGGCATCGAAGTTACTGTAACAAACACGACACTGTTCCTGAACAAAAAGAATGTAAGAAAAACTGTTGGGAATTAAACTGCAGACTAAATAACCACATTCTTAACCTTTTTAAAGCCAAACAGCCTACAACGATATCAAATTCTACTCGTGTTTCTACATTTTTCCACCCAAGTTGGCTTTGTAAGTTGTTGGTTTTATCAAAATTGAGTCAGGGTGTGTTCAATACAATGTTGAATTCATTGGGGAGGGCGGGGGGGGGGAGGAAAAAAAAAAAGCAAAAGAAAGCCCTTGCTTCTTCAATACCAGGAGCTTACAAAGACACATAAACCATGAGGAATTCCAAGGACTTAACTCAGAAGCCGCTCTGCAAATACATGCCTTGAACAAAGGGCCAATGTTCCTTTCAGAAAAGAGTGCGGGGCTGGTTTCCGGCATTTTCTTTAAGTCATTAGGACCGTGCCAACAAACAAACATATACTGGTCCCCAGAGAAAGACTCTCATTCAATGTAGCTTACAAGAGTTTGATTATTGGGACGGGGGTGCTCCAGGGCACGTGCCTCGCCAGCCTGCCCCCAAATGTACAGATTTGCTTAAAGGGCTTTATTGATGGTGGCTACAGACAGATAGAGCCTGTGGGGGAGCTGACAGCCCCTGGACACTAACGGATTAGTGTCATCCAAACCGACACACTGTCCTATCAGAGACAGCTGAAGACATGGCCTTGTTCCCCAGGAATCTGTTTCTTTAAACATGCAAAAATATCAAACAGCACACTTGTGTTTAGTAGATTCCCTTTACTAGGACAGTCAAAGGGTTCTGAAGATTTGGAATGAAATGTCACTGAGTGATTTTAGATGATGTAATGTTTGGATCTTTACCCGGATACATGTTTCGGCTTTTAACAAACATGAAAATGAACAGTGTCCTGAAAACACTGGGGCATTCGATGAAGGATGAAGCCCTTTCCAAACTCCAGCTATCCACGCATCATCTTAGGTGGCTTTGATAACCTCTTGGCTATACACGCTCCATCTTTTAGTCAACAGTAAAAATAGCATAAATGTACAAAAGCACAGAGTAACATTGTGTATGGTTCACTCGGAGTGTACCAGGCATGAGTGGTGTTAGCACAGAGGTTCTAAACCTTCCTAATGCTGCAAGCCTTTAACACAGTTCTTCATGTCCTCATGTTGTGGCAATCCCCACCCTAACCATAAAATCATTTTCATTGCTACTTCACAACAGTAATTCTGCTACTGTTATGAATTACAATGTAAATGTCTAATATGCTGGTTATTTGATATGTGACCCCTGTGGGGATTGTAACCCATAGATTGTGAACTGCTGTGCTATTTGAATGTAAGATATCTCCCCCAGTCATTACTTGGTCCTTCACTGGTCTGAAGAGTGATGAAACCTTTAGAATATAGGCCCTAGCTAATAGATGTAGACTGTAAAAGGCGGGCCTTTAGAGTTATAGCCCAACCCTGGTTTCAGTCTGAGGTCTTAGCATCCCAGTCAGTGCCATGGGACAGGCTGTTTCTATAAGTTCTTCCACCATGAACCAACCCACGCCAGTAGCTGCTTTCCCCACCACCGTCAGTAGGCAAAGGGATGCTACACTATGGTTGAGAAACCAGCATTTTGTAAGTAGACACCTGCGTGGCTGAATGGTTTTTTTCCTGAAGCCAGTGGGGTTGGCTCCAAGGAAGTAGTATTTGAATTGAAACGTGAGGACATAAGAGATGATGACATTCACATGGAGAAAAGGGTGGCAAGAGTCCCCTGAGCATGAAGAAGAGTTCATCAGAAGATAGAGTTTAGGGGGATATGGGAGAAAGTGATTGATCTGACTCCTCTGTGAAGCATGCCAATCATCACTCACACTTTTTCCAAGTACCCCAACTCCGCCTCTATCTCGACTGCCCCACCTGGGGCTCCATCCCATCGACAGACACTAAACCCCAACACTGTTGCTGATGCCAAGAAGTGCTTGCTGACAGGAACCTGATATAGTTGTCTTCTGAGAGGCTCTTCGGATCCTGGCAAATACAGAAGTGGATGCTTGCAGCCAATCATTGGACTGAGCATGGGGTCTCCAATGGAGGAGTTAGCGAAAGGACTGAAGGAGCTGAAGGGGTTTGCAAACCATAGGAAGAACAACAATATCAACCAACCAGACCCTCAGAACTCCCAGGATCTAAACCACCAACCATAGAGTATACATGGAGGGTCCCATGGCCCCAGCCATATATGTAGCAGAGGATGGCCTTGTCAGACATCAATAGGAGGAGAGGCCCTTAGTCCTGGGAAGGCTCTATGCCCCAGTGTAAAGGAATGCTATGGTGGGGAGGTAGGAGTGGGTGGGTGGGTGAGCACCTTCATAGAAGCAAGAGGAGGGAGGATGGAATAGGTACTCAGGCACTCAGAAACAAAAGAGACCATAAGATAAGACAATCAACTGCTTTGGTGAGTGGGGAGAAGGGATGGGATAGAGGGTTTCCAAAGGGGAGACCTGGAAAAGGAAAAACGTATGAAATGTAAATAAAGAAAAAAGAAGAAGAAGACACCTCATTTAGGGTGTCACTGTTATCTGAAATTAGGAATGTGGGAGTAGAGGGGCTTCCCTGGAGAGAACCAGATAGTGGTACTGGGCACTTCCATGAGTGAGACAGGTGGTGTGCCAGGGGCAGACATGGGCTGGCTGGAGGTCTAGATCTGGGATCACTTTTAATGAGATAGGGGTCACATTCAAGTGTATTGTGTATCCAGAAAGGGCTGGAAATAATGAGAACAAGCGTCAGAGCCAACAGACAGAGAACAGTTTCCCAGAGAGTCCATGAAGAGCTCTCAAAAGATGACAAGACTCTGCCATTGCTGAGGCAGGGCTGAGAGAAGAAAGAAAAGCTGGCCCACAACCATTCCAGAAATGTCAACGGAAAAGGCGGTCTTTGGGAGGCCTGTGTTTCCCAGGCTCCCAGCCCTGGTCCAAAAAAACGTTATCTTCAAACCACCATTTACTCCCAAGACCCTTCTCCGACCCTCGTCCTTCCTCTGCTATTTATGCTGCTGCTGTGGTTTTCCTTTCTCATCCTTCTCATTGAAACTTTGAAAGAAAAAGGGGAAGAAAGCCAGGATGCCTCTCACTGAGTCAGGGTTAGCAGTAGGTGACAGCTTTGACCCTGTGTGTTCTCTGGGGAGACAGCATGAGACCATAGGAAGACTAGAGGCTTCACTTCCTACCCATGACGTAAACGAGTCCATAACTTCTCAGTGCCCTTATTTCTCACTTATTTGTATCAAATGTATATACTCACTCACACACACACACACACATATAAACCCACACATGTAAACACACAAATTTCCGTTCAGTGTTGTGCCCAATGCAATAAGATTGTGAACATGAAGGCCTTACCTAGTGCATACTCCATAGCCCATAGATGTGTGTATCTGTTCCTTTGAGCAAGTTGTACAGCTGTGCAAAGCTACAGCTATTCCAGACCCCTGTGCTTTCACAACAAAAAGAGGGCAGACTCAAATGGCACTCATCTTGCATGTTTATTGGGAGTATGAACATAAAAGCTCTGGGGCATTTCCATGTAGGAATCTCTGAACTTCTGGGTTGTTGGGGATTTTTTCCCCTCCTTATTTGGTTCTCTCATTGGAGAAGTCAGAAGCAAAAGAGCTAGAATCCCAGTGTTGTCACGTGCCAGGAGACGTTGTTGTTATTTTTTTTACATCCCAACCACAGTTTTCCATCAAGGCTGAACAAAGCAACCAGTAAGAGGGAAGGGACCCCAAAAGCAGACAAAAGAGTCAGAGACAGCCCCTGTTCCCACTGTTAGATGTCCCACAAGAAGATGAAGCTATATAATCTTAACATATATGCGGAGGGCCTAGGCCAGTCCCATGCTGGTCAGGAGATGTCTTTTAATGAATGCATGAGTGGATGGATGATGGGAAGACAGGAGGATGAACGGGTATTGTCTTAGCTAGGGTTTCTATTTTTATGATAAAACACCATGAACAAAAACAACATAGGGAGGAAAGGGTTTGCTCATTTCATTTACAGATCCACATTAGAGTTTATCACTGAGGAAAGTCAGGGCAGGAGCCTGGAGGCAGAGACTGAAGCAAAAGCTTAAAGGAGTACTGGCTTGCTTCCCAGGGCAAGCTCAGCCTGCTTTCTTGTATAGTAATGGGGCATGGGGGCAGGGCACTGGGCCCTCCCATGTCAATCACCAGTCAAGAAAATCTACCACAAGCCAATCTACTAAGGGCATTTTTTTTTTCCAATGGAGGATCCCAAATGACTGTAGCTTGTATCACGCTAACATAAAATTAACCAGCACAGATGTGTCCAGGGACATGAATAGATTCCTGCACATACAGAATCGCCTTACTCAAGTGGCTTCAATTGCACCATGATCTCCTGAGAAACTAGAGCCACAAAAATAGAATCTCCGGGGTCTAAAGACTATGAAAAATCTTTGCTCCTTGTTTTGTGCACTCGAAAACTAGACATTCTTGGCCAAGTCCTGTTTAGAAATGGTTGTATAGCCTGAGAAAATTGGATTTGACTTGCCATGTAGAATTCTGTTAACACAGTTATATAAACATAGCTCTTTATTAATCTAAATTACTGGCCTTCAGGCTGAGTTTATTTTATTTGCACACAAGATCTTACATCCCTGGGAACCCTTGAGGACAAGTGTGTCCCAGTGAGAACAAGACTTTTGTGAACCACTTAGAAGCAGCCCCTCAGGAGGTGCCACATAAACAAAATGTAATGAATTGTTCCCCCCCACACCCCGTCAAAAATGGACAATTCATAATGTGCCCCTGAATGGAACCAACAGGCCTCTTGTCAAACACTGCGCATTGATGTCCTTTTCACTGGTAAGAAGAAAGAAAGAAAGAAAATAACATTCTTCTTAATGACTTTTTTTCCATAAAGAGAAGAGAATAAACGTAGCCACTACCAAGCCAAGAGGACCCTCCCTGAGAACTTTGGATAAAGCACCCTGGACATCTAAAAAAAACTTTGACTATAGAAAAACTCAGCTGATACAATTATAGTATTCTCTGTGTTGGAAATCATAAGCAACTTAAAACAATATTCCTAAATACATAGTAGGTGTCGTAAACATAATAACAGAACGTAATAAAAAGAAGGACTCACTAGCATCTATTTCTCTCTAGCAAGACACTATATTGCAATGTTCAATAGACCCACCTCAACAACCCACAGCGTAAGTGCTGGTATTGCCCTCATCTTACAAGTGAGAGAGCGGAGTCTGAAAGAGAGAAATTTGGGTATATATTCTGTCACTAACTAGCTATATGATCCGGGGCAAGTGACCAATAGACCGGTTTTCCGATCTCTCAGGAAAAGCCTTTCGTTTTCATTCATCTGCTTCTGCTGAGGTTCTGTGGTTACTGAAACAGAAATCTATACTGACAGAATTAAGCAAAAGAACATGAAGTGGAAGAGAAGGTCAGAAGAGAGGAAAAGCCATGAATGGAGGAGTAGGAAGAAGGATGTATTGGCGTGATACTTAAGCGTTTTATACATTAGACAGAAGGTTGGGGACTAGAGATCCAAGCTTAGAAGCAGAATATATGTCAGAACAGGAGTCACAGAAGATCTGCACACAAAGTCTACTAATCCTCTGTATTCCGGCGCCACCATGGTGGGCCTGTCTTAGTAACTGTACTTACTAAGTAACAGCTGCAACTCTGATAAAATGCCTTGAGAAGAGCAAGTTAAAGAAGAAATGTCTTGGTTTGACTCACAGTTATAGTCTGTCATGGCAGGAAGCTCACAGTGCAGGCGATCAAAGCAGCAGGTACCATTGCATTCTCAGTGAAGAAGAAGAGAGGGTAAGGGATACTGGGGCCCATCACGCTTCCTTTTATGAAGTCCAGGGCCTCAGCCATGAAGCTACCTGGGTCTTTCTACCTCAGTTAAAGCTAATCAAGATAACCACTCACAGACTTGCCAAGGGGCGAGGCTAATCTACATAACCCCCCTCGCAGGTGAGCCTGGGGACTTGCCTCCTAAGTGACCACAGAATCAATTGATAATTAACACTAACTGTTGCAGTTTTCCTCCCCTTTTATGCTTCATTTACTTGGGATGTGTGTGTGTGTGTGTGTGTGTGTGTGTGCGCGCGCGCGTGTGTGTGTGTGTGCATGTGTGTGTCTGTGTGTGTGTCTATGTGTATGTTCGTGTGTGCATGTGTTCATGTGTGCCTATGTGTGCATGTGTCTGTGTGTGAACGCGCACTCGCGTGTACATGCATGCACAACAACACAAGGATGGGTTCCAAGGATCCAACCCTTACTTCTCAAACTTAGTAGTAAGCCCCTTTACCCTCCAGCCAGCCCCTTCTTCATTTTTTCCAAGAGAGGGGTTCTCTGTGTAGCCTTGGCTGTCCTAGAGCTCACTCTGTAGAGCAGGCTGGGCTCAAACTCAAGAAATTCACCTGCCTGGGATTAAAGGCATGTGCCACTACTCTCAGGTGCTGGGATTAAAGGCATGTGCCACTACTTTCTAACCCCTAAGGTTTAAAGTCCTAGCTGGGCACAGTGGTGCAGGTCTTTAATCGCAGCACTCAGGAAGCAGAGGTAGTCAGATCTCTGTGAGCTTGAGGCCAGCCTGGTCTACACAGTGAGTCCCTAGACAGACGAAGCTTACATACTGAGACTCTGTCTTAAGTAATTCCTGGTAAAAATTTCATTTGACCTTGGGAGTTGGACTGCAGATTATAAGTCATCAATAAATTCCTTTACTATATAGAGACTACCCATAAGTTCTGTGGCTCTAGAGAACCCTGACTAATACACCCTGCATGAGTCTGCTGGGCAGAGCAAGGCACATGAGTTATAATCCAAGCAATGCTGCCCACTTAAGGAGCGGGCTTCCAAAGAGAAGGTGGGTCCTGTTAGGGAGTTAGAGATTTTTTGTGTACAGATCCACTATGACCTCAAAGATCAATTTCAAATGAATGTGTTGGTTTTCAAACTGTGTGAGAAAGTTTGAATTCCACCTAATTTATAGCGTCCTTTATTCTGGAAGTGGCTGTAGGAAAGGGCAGCTGAGGCGTCAGACACTGCTGGTTTTCCTTCCATTGTCCCTCACATCACAGCTGTGCTGGGCCTCATGGCAGCAGCTCAGCCCAGGTCAGGTGAATTTACACCCATAAGACACCAAGAGCATGTCAACCCTCAGCTCCACTGCAGTGGAGTGCCAAACTCTTAGATGAATTAATCACACTCCATGGACTCCTTGACTTGGTTCCTCCTATTGAAGGGAGCGTGGAGACAGAGACAGAAGGTAAATCATTCAGATGGCTTCAGCAGTATTTCATGTGACTGATGGTATGAGTCTGAATCGGGTCAAAAAATAATAGGAATAGAGGAAACAGAGCGTATTAGAAAGACATGGTAAAGGCTGACATGACAAGACCCAAGGAGCTGGTGAGTAAAACAAACCCCAGAGTTGACCTTAAGGTTATGGTGCAGGTGCCTCGGTGGATGAAATGTCCATTAAATGTGGAAGCACACAGACAGTTGTTAGCTTCTGGGGTAGCAGAGACATGAGAGTCACTGGGGCTAACTGGCCACCAGCCTAGCTCCAGCTTCAGTGAGATGCCCTGTCTCTAGGGATTAAGGTGAGGGCACCTGAGGAGGTCATCTGACACCTTTCTCCAACATCCCTACATGTCCGCATGGGCATGCATCCCTGTGCTCACGCGCACACGCGCGCGCGCACACACACACACACACACATACACATACACACACACACACACACACACACACACACACACACCTACAACAATATGAAGACTAGCATGGAGTTTAAGGGTGAGATGTGGCAAGAATCCTTAGCAGCGTTGGTTTACGCCATAGTTTTCCTTAACTATGGAAGAGTTTATGAATTGGAAGTTGTTGGTGGAGCCCAAAAGCATACAGGAAAAGGAATCCACAACGCATATGGAAAGGATGGATGAAGACGGTCTGAATGAATGAAAGAGAAAGGACCACTGACACCCAAGGTTACGGGAGAGCCATCGGCAGTGTGATCTGGAACCCAGGATAAGAAGGAGAGTCATCGGAGCCATCCAGGTGGCATATTCACGACACTGCCAGATATCGGGGGGTGCCAACAGCACAAAGGACAAGAATGACGACAGAAAAATGAGGTGAGAAGTTGGGTATGACCTCGTTTGAAAATAGGGAATGAAGAGTTCAGACTCATGGATAAGGAACTGGGACTGGGGAGATATAATCAGACCATTTTATTGCACGTATTTAGGGCACACAACGTGCTATCTGGTATGCATGAACAAGGTGAAGTTATTCCAGTGATCAAGCAGTTATCTTACCCATCATCTTTCATAAATACCTTTTTGTTCTTACTATAAAACACCTAGAAATCTACTCTTTGAGCATAGGTAAGAGGAGGAAATAGGAAGAGAGAGGTTAGAGGAGCTGAACTCACATTTATATGTGATGAGGAAGTCCAGAGATCTAAAAGTTCAGTCTAAGAAAGTGCTTACGAAGGGAACTTAGCGGAAGATTGCTTGCCCAGCCTACGCAATTACACTTTGGGTGTAATCCCCAGTGCTACAAAGCAACGTTGTACAGGATCAGGTGTGTGTTGCATACAGAATAAATGTGAGCAGACTGCAAGATGGAAGGCTTCTTAGAACGTCAAGAACAAACTCAGGGGAAGCGGCTGAGAGGATCTGGCACTCACCCCAAAGCATCAACTGTGGCCATCTCAGCCAAGGCCTCTGCAAGTCAGGTAGCCAGGGTTGAAGTCTGACCTCTGAAACCGCTTGTGTGTAAAACAAAATTTCAAATTCTTGGGGCCTCAGTTTCTATCTGAAGATAATGTGCAAATGCTTTCTACCTCCAAAGATGTTATTAGGATTAAATGCAAATTGTATGCATAAGGAAACCAAACCATGGGGGCTGGAGAGATGGCTCAGTGGTTAAGAGTACTGTCTGCTCTTCCAGAGGTCCTGAGTTTGATTCCCAGCAACCACATGATGGCTCACAACCATCTGTCATTGGGTCTTCTGGCATGCAGGCATAGATGCAGATAGAGCACTTGTGTATAAAATGAAAAATAAAAAAAATCTTTAAACAAAAGAGGAGGAGGAGGAGGAGGAAGAGGAGGAGGAAGAGGAGAAGAAGAAAAAGAAGAAGAAGAAGAAGAAGAAGAAGAAGAAGAAGAAGAAGAAGAAGAAGAAGAANAGAAGAAGAAGAAGAAGAAGAAGAAGAAGAAGAAGAAGAAGAAGAAGAAGAAGAAGAAGAAGAAGAAGAAGAAGAAGAAGAAGAAGCAGCCAAACCATGCCTGGCTTAGTACACTTCCCCTTGCTGCAACAGTGCAGGAAAGGAATAAAAGTTGGGACAATTAGAACTGTGCAGAGAAAACAGGATTGAATTAATTTAGAAGATAGTTGTAGGCAGCAAAAGCCATAGAATTCTGCAGTCAGCTAAATTCATGGAGTTTGTCCTGTTTGTGTGAAAGTAGAAAATTGTGTTGTAATGGGAATTTATGAGAGATGGGATCGTGGGAGCAGAGATTTTTTTCGGTATTGTTACAAATTCAGATTTTGTATAATGAACATGGATGTGGACTGAGGAAGAATTAAAAGGCAATGCAAAGCTCTGCTTTCCTCGGAACGGATGTGAGATACAAACTGAAACTTCATCTGCAAATAGGCCCATTATGTGTGGAGCATTAGCAATCTCGATGCCTGGCTCTGTGGGGCGATGTCCCACAGCTGCTGAGGCACCCGCCACAAAACAGAAGAACCTCTGGGAACAAAAGGACAGCTCACATCTCACTCTTCTCCCCACAAGAAGGTCCGAGAATCCTTGGTATTTTGTTAGGGGGGGGATCAAAATGTAGTGTTTGTGTGCATGTGCATATGCATGTGTGTGTGTGTGTAAACAGAATGCACATTGCATACACCCTAACTCACTGGGGCTGCTGAATAAATCCTTTCTTCTGTTACATTAGATGACAATAACTATTTCTTCGTGTGTCTGTCATTACAAACTGGGGGTCATGAACTAGGATGCTGAGAGCCTCATTAGCAGGAAGTGCTCAAAATATGTCACTTTGTTTGAAAAGATAATGGCTCATCATTTTCTATATTCATTTTCAGGGCAATGTACTTGATTAATGATAAAAAATCATATAGGGTGCATATGTATTTAACAACTACAGAGTAATTTATATTACAAGTTAAATAGCTGCATCTAAAATGGGCTAGAAGATAGTGCCTCAAGTGTGATCTCACCCCAGGGTGATGTTCCATTCTAATCAAGAAAGAAGATTCTTTTCGTCAAAAATAATAAGAAATAAGTACAAAATGAAACAGAAAGGGGGAAGAAATACAAATCCTCAACCTATACTAGTGCTAAATGCCTACAACTCCATTGCAATAAGAAGATACTGTTAAGGGTTTAAAATGAATTTAATAGGATTGGAGGTACAACTCAATGGTAAAGCAATTGGCTGGCATGCGCAAGGCTCTGAGTTCAATCCCCAGCACTGTATAAAAGAATGAAAAGCAGAAAGGCAGGAGGGAGGGAGGGAGGGAGGGAGGGAGGGAGGGAGGGAGGAAGTAGATAGTACACATTAGGTTACTAGCCCAAGAAAAGACCAAAATTATTTTCTACTGAATGCACTGTAAATTCTACATAATTAACAGGTGGAAAAGACATGTCATACTGCAGCAAGTCAGGGACTGTCTGTTAGAAGCAAAAGGTAAGACTTATTGTGAAGTCAGGAAGAAATAAAAATTGGGGGAGCAGCTGTATGTGATGATAACCTTGAGACTGAAGCTTGGTCTCTGAACTCTTTGTTTTCTTCTTATTTATAACCGTATGCATCCTAAAGGTTACCGTCAAGTATTCTAGAGGGTGGTTACTAATAAAGTAAGATCCTATCTGGAGCCATGGTGGGAGCCAGTCCTAAGTGACCCTCAACTCCAAATGGTGGCCACGCTTGCCTTAGACAGCCAGTGGATATCTAAGGCATGGTTGGTGGTGTACCACATCTTAAAAGATTTGGAAAATCAAATGGGTATAAAAATCCAAATATGAGAATATTTTCAGTATGTTCTACTCCCTTTGGGATGTCCCTTCGTGTATGGAGAGTCTGGCTGACTCAAACCTATGAGACTTTTAGGTTCACTGGAGAAGACAATTTGTTTTTTCATCCTAAGGTAAATCCAGATGAGAACCTTTTCCATGGCTTTTTCCTAAAGATGCCTCCCTTGCTAAACTAGACGTTGCAAGTAGGCGTTCTTCTTTCGGCTCTTAATGGCAGCTGCACCAAAGGCAATTATGGGCTAAAAATGGGGGGGATTTAGGAATTGGGGAAATGAGAAAAGCTCTTAAGTAGCTATCATTAATATATTTTAATTTAAAAATCTAAGAGTATAACAGAGGCCAGGGTAGAAGGAGACTCAGCAACAGCTGTCAGCTGGGAATTTGATATAAGGTAATGTAATCAGATCAGACTTACAAAGTCCATTCTGTTTACAGCAGGGGATAGGACTCTCTGAACCCCCATATCCAAGTTCAGAAATATATAATCTTCTGAACAGGAAAGCCCGAGATCTCAGCCACAGCCACTTCATTTGGCAGGCTTTGACATGGAGCTGGCTGTTCAGGGAGTTCTCTTTGGTGGGCCAGAGCAAGGAAGCTCATTGTTCAAAGTACATGCTGAGCCCGCTGCCAGCCTGTACCATGTAATCATGCTACGAAAGCAGGGGGATGATGCAATGGAATTCCAATGGGGGGGGGGGACAACAAGAAAGGAAAACCCTCCAACACCCCAAATCTTTCTAAGTCAGTATAGCAACTGGAGGATTTAACACAAAATTCCTACCCATGGGATGATGGCCAAGCCAGGAGATAGTGTAATTACAGGAGATAAGATGTGGAAAGGAACGAATGAAAGGAAAGACCCCAGAGCTACAGATGGCAGGAAACAAAGAAAGCACACACGGATGCTTCAGTCGTAGAGAGAATGTCAGGATTTAAGTCAAGATATTTGTAAAGACCTTTACTCCTGTGTGTTTCAATTCACATGGATATGCATATGGAAGGATGCACATTTGACAGTTTTACTTAAAGCACCAGACATGTAGATTGAGCCTGTTCTGTGTCAGGCTCTGAGCCATACCATGACAGAGAACAAAGGTTTTCAGCTCAGTGCTATTGACATTTTTGAACAAGATCATTTTATTTTTCTTATTGACATGGTCAAAGTAGATACTGCCCCATCCACTGTAAGATATTAATTAAGCAGTAATCCTGACTCTGACTACTAAATACCGGTAGCAACATCCATATCCTAGCAAAGCTATCTACAGGAATTGTCTAATCTCCCTGAGTGAGGAACACAACATTACACTGGTTGAGAATCACAACAGACTAGTAACTATGCCCCAAGCGTAATAGCTCCACCTCTGTACTTTAGAGTTCAACTTGTGCTTTCTCTCTGGTCCTGACACTTACTGCTTGGTAACCATGAGAAAATGATTTAATCAATTCTATCTTCAGCACCCTCCTCCATAAAGATGAAAATAGCCAAGGGAACACTTGTTAGAACTGTTACAAGGACTAATGAGAAGCTATATGTAGAATATTTACCGAAGGTCCTGGACCAGATTGGAATATAATAAATAGTGGTTTCCTAAGGAGCACATAAAAGCACATAGCTTTCATAGGTTTCTCTTGTAGATACATTCAACACTCATTCTCTATGGCTAAATTCTATTCTACCTCTGATTCATATTCAAATCATTTAACCCCCTGTTGTGACTTGAATGAGAATGTCTCCATGGGCCTCTTATTTTAAAACTTGGTCCCCAGTCTATGGCCTTGTTTGAGGAGGTTATGGAAACCTTAGGAGGTGAAGGCTTAATGGAGGAAATGAACCCCAGGGATAGGCTTTGGGGATGTAGAGCCTACCTCTGTTTTCTGTGTACTGTTGGAATGTGATCGCTCAGCTTCCTGCTCCAGCTGCCATACCAGACATCTTCTGGACCCGTAAGCCAAAATAAACTCTTCTCTAAATGGCTTCGGGTCATGTTACTTTATCACAGCAACATAAAGTTAATTAATACACCTTCAAAATCCCATACCCACAGTCTAACGTCAAGCCTCTCATCGTTTTTTAAGAATTATTTCTTTTATGTATATGAGTACATGTAGCTGTCTTCAGACCCACCAGAAAAGGGCATCAGATCCCATTACAGATGGTTGTAAGCTACCATGTGGTCGCTGGGAATTGAACTTAGGAACTCTGGAAGTGCAGTCAGTGCTCTCAACCACAGAGCCATCTCTCCAGCCCCCACGCCTCTCATCTTGATCATCTTTCTTCAACACATCTTCCTTCCTCTTACCAATGTTTATTTCCTGAATAAAAACTGCATGGGCTCTCCAACACTCTGCTGTTCAGTCCTCCACAGTTCAAAATCATCATGGTTGCTTCAGATTAGCTCTATTCAAACCTCCAGCTACCAGTTGCTTGAAGCTTAGTTCAATTCCAACTTCGCCCACAAAGATTTTCCAGATCTTCACAGAGCTGATTCCTTCCTCGGATGCAACTGATGCTCCCTTTTGTATCGCTACAAGTCCACAAAATCATTCATAACAATCTCTCTTTTCTAAGAGTTCTTCATGACTGCCTGTCTTCTTCATTGTGTGAGAGAGAGCTACTAGGCTCGAGTCCAATCTTCTTATAATTTCTGTATCCTCAGTGCCCCACTCTGCCTTGGTAATTACACATCACATGTAAGAAAAAAAAAAAACATACAGGTCTTGCATGGCACTAGGAAGATGACAATTGGATAAGAACTGATCAAAGTAGACACACAGACGAAGTATAAAAATAACCCATGATTGTACAATATCAGAACCATAGTTAACCAGAGTCTCTAGAAAAGGGCACGAAGAACTACTTTCATGTTACTTCCTCAGATGATTTTAATTTCAGAAAACTGTAGCCCTACATAATATGTGAGGAAGTTTCCTCACTCGGGATATCCAAGTTTCATTTGCTAGGCCAAGTCAGTGCCTGGAGCATTGCCTTGAGAAGGTTTTCGAGGCTCCCTTGGGCCTCAACAGAAGAGAACACGGTGATTGATTGGCAAGGTCTGCCAAGAATAAGAAAGCAGGGAGCTGTGAGAAATCGTGCTGCTAATTGACATGCTGTGATTGATGCATTCATCAGGAAGAACTAGCTGGATATAATGCCTACGCTATACATAATGTATGCACTCTATATGCATATGCAGCTATCCTTCCTAGAGGCATGCATATGCATTTACCACGACTAGGAATGATCATTTTAAAGTCTGCACTGTACTCTAAGCACTTGGGCAAGCAGCTAATGAGTGTCACGGACGTGGGATCTGGCCTCAGAGTCTGGACAACTGAGAGAACACAGATATTAATAATAATAATCACACAAGTAGATCATCATCTAAGAGTAAAAAAAGAAAATTAAAGGATGGTCCATAAATCTTGACAGAGGGACATTAAGCCCGATTGGAGAATATGAGATCACCCCCCCCCACCCAAGGAAGCAACGTTTGGGTTAAGATCTGACTGATGAGCAGGATTTACCAAGAGGAAGAGTGGGGGACAAATGTTCTCTTTAGGCTAGTGGCCAACAGGAGGGGGAAGGGTGGGAACTGAGGCTCCCACACAAACTGCTGTGTACTCTGGGAAAGTTACTTTAACACTGTGAGATATGAATGCAGGGTAAATGAGCTGTGGCTGAAACTAGATCCCTCACACCACATGCTGCCTATGGAACTGTAGCAGGTAGGAGTTCTTGTACAAGGAAAAGAATAGATATATTGGAATCAAAAAGACCCAGGGTCCAATCTTGACTCTACTATTCACTGGCTGTGTGGCTTGGTTAAGTAATTTCACGATTCTGCACCTCTATGCTGACATCTGATACTGAAGGTCATAGTTCGCTGTAGTGGGAAGATCATGGTGGTTAAGAGCTGGCCCTCCGGAGTCAGACTACTCATATCCAAGTTTTGACTCCACCACTTTACAAGTGTAGCTTCAGGAAACCAACTTCGGTCTGCCTCCATTTCTTCATTTGTCCAATGGAGGGGGTAAATGGATCTTTGGTGAAGACTCTCAGCGGCAATATAAGAGGTTTGTCATAAAGCCTGTCATAAAAAAAAAAAAAAAAAAAAAAAAAAAAAAAAAACAGACTTGGAAAATACAGATTCTCCTGGGGGACTGATAGCTTGAAGTTTAGTCCATAATATGGTTCACATGGAGCAGAAAAAAACCAGGAGGAAGTAGGCATGGACTCCCACCCCAAAGCAAGAAGTGATCTACAATTGACAACTTACTTACAAAGGAAAAATTAATCTTCCCCAGAGAAGAGTTTCATTGGTTATATGAACCACACTTCAGGGAAGGCCATGACTAAGAGGAGATGCTCAACACAAAACAAACTCGTTTTTGTTGAACTTTTGTTTCGTACTGACTTGTTCAGACATTTTTGTTCTTAGTCATCCTTTATGTGTCTATTTTGGTTTTTTGATTTTTATCTTTTTCTGGGGGTTGTGTGTCCTGGGGCTACTTTGCAAGTCCCAGGTCTGTGAGAGACCTTTCCTCTGAAACAGGTGAACTGTGCTTGAGAAACAACTCTCTAAGTTAACCTCTGGCACCCTCATGCACACACACACACACACACACACACACACAAAACACACGACTTTGGTGGTCGGAAGCTTACGAACTGAGCTTCTTTGCCAAAACCAAAGGCGGTCTCCAGACCACACATAGGCCAGCACGACAATGCTGCAGGTCAGTTCTTTGGTTTTAAAATGATGGTTTTTATTTCTGCTCTAAAGACAACACCATCTAGAATTAGGGTCGCAATCTTCCTAAGTGAAGATATGATCACTTGTCAAACTGTGCATGTGTCTCCCAGTCTACACATCCAGCAGATACAGCTTCTGAAAGAAAGGGAGGCTTTAGTTACAATCTTCTTCTAAGGGGGCTTGATTTGAATAGCAAGCGTATAGTGTTCTCAGCTGAACGCTGATATTGGCCTTATGCTACAGCTGTCCCCAGATCACAGCCCATCTCTGAAATTCATAGCCTTCAAACAAAGACTTGAGCAGGGTGATTACTCAGAAAACATTTGTATATCCACCATCTATATTGGGCTTGAAACATTTGCTCTGAATTCTCACTACAAACTGAAGGAGCTCCCTCCGTCTCTGTACAGGATAAGGACGAGTTCCATTCCCCTTCTGTGTGGCAATGCACCAACCCCTAAAATAACTCCCTGTCCTGAAATGACCACCCTTTTTTGATTTTATCACTTTTCAGCTTTTCTAGACATTGCTCCTTTTTGATTCCGTCTCCAGATCATACAAGTGCTTCTATGTCTACATGTTAGTACATGTGACTTCCTGCAAAGGATGAGGTTGGGGACAAGTGGTACCCCAAACAGGTACCACTTGGGGCGCTGGGGCTAACCTGAAACTCCTGGATCTGCTCCGACAGCCATCATCTGTGGGGAGCCGCCCTCACATTCGCCATTACAAGATAGCGCTGATGTCCTGTGCTCTAACAAACAAACAAGGCAGCTGCGCATGTGCTGGGTAGATTTCCATTCCCTTGTGCCCTGCCTTTCCCGT
>NC_034606.1:29330312-29333350 GCF_900095145.1 Mus pahari
CTCCTCCTCCTCATCCTCCTCCTCTTCCTCCTCCTCCTTCTCATTCTGATTTTCTCACAGGCAGTCACTCTGAGGCTAAAATGTGTCCTCTCCTTACTTAATCATTACAAGGCAACTCAGGCTCCCCAGAACAGTGGGCAAGATGGACAAGGCCCCTCAAAGCCCAACCTGTTTTCATCTCTTCCCAAGGACTCTTAACACAGGTCATTACAGGGGATTAGGCCTCAGGGTTCAGGGATTCCCCAGGCTGGGTCACCTCCCACTAGGCACTTCTCTTTATCATTTCTCAAGATTGGTGTGTGGCTGCTTTCTCCCCTTCTGGTCTGATCTCCTACAACAAAGAGTCTGATTAAAAGGGAAAAGGAGGGGAGATGATATTTAAAGGGGGAAAAAATGCCCTTTCTCAGCTCAGACAAAAGATGAGATTAAATGATTCAGGCGGAGGCCCCTCTGGGTTGCTGAGAGTGCTTCTGTGAAATTAATATACTTCCCTCTGCCTGCTGAGAGGAACGACTCCCCTCTCACTTCACACACATGAGAATGTCAGCCCAGGACGCTGGGTTGACATGGGCTTGGTGTCAGAGAGAGAAAAGGCTACAGAAAAGAAAGGATCTAAGCCCTTTGTCTTGCTCAAGTCACCCATGGGGCTTGCTTGGGGCACAGGTACTCACCAAGCAAGCTGATTTGACCATTCTTGACAACTTGGCAATGGAGGCAGTCACCTAGGAATCTGGATGCTAGCTTTGTGATCCACCGCTGGAGCAGAAACTCCATCATGCACCATCTGTGTGGCCCTCAGCAAGTCCCTTAAGCCTCTCTAAGCCTCAGTGTTCTTCATCAGTATCCCTCTTACCCAGTCATTGGGGGAAACAAGCCTGACAAGGGATGGGAAGCGATCCCGTTTTTTAACTGGGGCACTTTTCCCTGCCTGTTTCCTCTGTTCGTTTCCACTTGGCTTTTTTTCTGTCTACAGCACACCTAACAGTACCAGCTCTGACGGGAAGTGTATTGGGTCTGCTTGTGTATCCATTTTTGCCCAGAGCAAAAGTTATCAAGGTGAGTGTTGTCCAACGGGAGGAAGTCTTAGCTATGTAGCAAGTGCAATGGGAATTGGAGACTTGTCAGAGAGAGGGAGGGGGATCAGCAGGAGGGGAAAGTGGCTAAGAGGGAGTTGGACACATTCAAAATGTGTTGTGTGCGTATATGCGATTATTAAAAAACACACACACACAATTAAATGTCTAAAGAGTAAAGAGCTGGAATGGTGAAGCTGTAAATACGATGTGCCCTCCCTCTGAGTGTTTAGACCATGCCTCTGGGGCTGTCCTAAAGCGAAACAGTCTGCCAAGTTTTTATTCAGACAAGCTCTGCATGTTATGATGGCAAAGCTGGGATCAGGAGATATGCAAGATAACTGCTACTCCAAGCTCTGTCAATACTAGCCTGATGGCAAAGAACCAGATGGTCATAAACCGTTACATTAAAATATGCTGGTTAATTCATGCTCAAATAGGTACAGGTACTATCCTCATGTGCGTGTGCCTTGGAGAAGCTTATGTGGGGTTTGCACATATATGTTAAATATGTGTATATACCTGCTTGTATGGATAAATATGCATATATGTGGGCAAATGTGTATTATGAAAGTGTGTGTGTGTGCACGCACACGTGTGTGTGTGTGTGTGTGTGTATGTATAAGGTATGTGTGTGATGTGTATGTTTTTTGCTTATTTTCAGCCTTAATAAAAATGAGATTTTTAAAATGAAAACACAAGTCTACAGAACTACAAAAGTCAGTTTCTAAAATCGCTTCATGGAAGTGCATACCCAGAAGCCAACTGGTTACAAGAAGAGAAACTCCTGCAGAACTCTCACCCCTGCAGAACTCTCACCCCTGCACACGCACCCTATTGTTGAAGCCAAACCACTCATAATCCTAAGAGAGCTGCTCACATTCCACGTGAGACCGTAGCCTGAGACAAGTGGTTTCTTTGAGGACTGCACATACGAGTGACTTTTGTAGTGTTGGTAGGCCTAAAAGAGCACTCCATCAAGATCTGGTTCTTCATCTCTCCAAGATATACATTTCCTCCCTGGCAGGCAGGATTCAGTGCACCAGCTATGAGAATGGTTTCAAACACACAGCCATGGTACCCAGTGTCATAGCCACCACCTTATGTGCCTACTGACATTTAAATTAAGGAAAACCTAAAATTTAGTTCTGTAGCCCCAGTGGCCACATTGCAATTGCTCTGGAGCCACAGCGTTTTGCTCCTTCTGTTCAAACAGCACAAGGATAGAGTATTCCACCACTGCAAAAAGTCCTGGTGAGTGGCACAGGATCTTCAGCACACTGGTAAAGATGGGAGCCTGTGAAAGGGCACAGGTCCTGTGATTATATCATAACCTTTGCTGTGTACATTTCTATACCATTTTCCGATGTTTCCATGGGCATGTGTGTGTGTGTGTGTGTGTGTGTGTGTGTGTGTGTGTGTGTGATGCTGAAACACATGGGTACAGAGGACAGAAAAGAACATATAGTGTCCTGTGTCCTGACAATCTCTGCTTTATTGCTCTGAGACCAGGGTCTCTTCATGAAGCTGGATCTAGGCTGGAGGCTAGCAAGACTCGGTGATCCTCCTAACGCCACCTCCACACCTTTATTGCTGGAAGTTACAGGGACACACCAGCTTGTTAACTGGTCTTCAAGCTTGAACAGCAAATGCTCTTATCCACTGAGTCGTCTCTCTAACCCCTGTATCACATATTTAACTAATAAATAAAGGACATCTGGAAGTGATTGCCATTCAAAACAAGATAACAGCTACTCAGTGGGATTTCTGGGACACTTGGAATGGAATATGAGAGTACAGATATTCAGAAAAATAAATAGATCCCCCTTTAATATCTCTATGCAGACCAGGCTGTTACAAAATTTAGAGATTCCTCTGCCTCTGCCTCTGCCTCTGCCTCTGCCTCTGCCTCTGCCTCTGCCTCTGCCTCTGCCTCTGCCTCTGCCTCTGCCTCTGCCTCTGCCT
>NC_034606.1:29333390-29355755 GCF_900095145.1 Mus pahari
GCCTCTGCCTCTGCCTCTGCCTCTGCCTCTGCCTCTGCCTCTGCCTCTGCCTCTGCCTCTGCCTCTGCCTCTGCCTCTGCCTCTGCCTCTGCCTCTGCCGAGTATTGGGTCAGTGATGCTCTTGGCAAGAATAAATTATCTCAGGTTAGTTTGTTAGCAGGGTGTATCCCTTTCCTTAAACTCCCCTCCCTCATGCTACTCTTAGTAAGGTGGACCCACCCAGATTTGTACACCATACCTTCTTTGCCTGATTTCCAACAGGGATGACCATGAGGAAATAGCCTAAGGTAAAAGATCATGGTAAGAGAGCATCTCTAGTGGACAATCGGACGGTATATACCCTGAGTAGTCAAACATATAAGGCCATAGAAATGTTCCTGGTCTGGGCTGCTACCTGAGGTCATGTTGATGTCTGAGCACTATGCTAAACTGGCCCCACCCCCCATGCTGGGCATCATGGGAGAGCTGTCTCTGATGGCATAAGTGAGCGAGGGCTGACTTCACCCCTTACCAACTGTGGCACTCAGGAGAGCTGGGCAAAGTAGGAGAGCTGACCTGGTGTCACAGGCGCAAGAGAGCTGGTGGGCTGACCAACTCAGCTTCTACCCAGGCCAAGATCCAGGGCTTTCAGTTGGCTCACCCCAACATCTACCCGACCTGTGAACTGATAGAGCATGGGAAGGGTTAGTCTTGCAGAACCAAAGCTGCAGGATCTCCGTGACACAGAGAAACAATAGGATGTCCAAGAGAAGTCCTGGTGAGGATCCAGTAGTGACAGTGGAACAAAAGCCAGAGACCTGGAACTAGACCAATAACCAATGAACATTTACAAGTAAAACTATTTGGGCAGAAGGGTATATACTGTGTGACACACCACAGTTTCCATGGAGAAACCATTGTTTGTTGTTTGTTTTATTTTATTTTATTGTTTTCTTTTGCTGGGGAGGTTTCAAGAGGAGAGGGTAGATATGAAGGGATGGGGATATGTGTGGTATTGGGGTGCATAATAGGAAATTCACAAGGAATCAATTAAAAGGGTTTTTTTTTTTTTAAGAGAAAGATAACATATTACAGAGCAGCACATTCTATTGGTCAAGAAAACTTTATACTTTGCTAATGTAAACAGAACCTCCACTCTAGTGTGTGGAGCTTAAATACCTCACTCCTGAACCCAAACTGGGTCTAGTTGTTTATTTACAGTGATTAAGGTTTGAAAAGAGAAGTGTGATTTTATGTTTTTTTTTTTTTTGTAATTAAGTTAAAATGGAAAACTAATAACCAGGAATAAGTCATGGTAACTCAATGTGCCCCTGCCATGACAGGACTCAAAGGGCAGTCCCCCTCTGAGGATTCTGACTCAAGACTCCGAATGCCAGTCTAATCATGAGACAACACCTCAGACATTCAAAACTAAGGGATATTCTACAGAATGCCGAACTCAAATCTGCATGTATGTTAGAAAGGAAGGAAGAATGAAAAGCTGTAGAGAACAAGGGAAACTAAGAAAACTAGCAAGCTCAGTAAGACTGGATCCTGAACAGAATGGCGGCATCTATGGAAAGTCAAATAGTCTCGTTAATTAATGATTCTGTACTATTTTAACTCCTTTGTTTGACAAATGTACTTTCAGTATGCGAGATGTGGACAACAGAGGAAGTTGTCTAGAGAGTAAACAGAACTGTCTCCTTAGCATTTTCCTAATAACCAAAAATATTCTAAAACTACAAAGATTTTTTTTAACCACCTTTCCAATTATTTCTGGATACTGCACTTGTCTAACCTTTGGGAAAAAAATTTTTTTCTCAATTTTCTGGAGTAGATGTAAATTTTTGAACCATGGAAGCAATTCATCAACCAGACCTTATCTGGGAATTCCTCTGCTCCTGCATTTCAAAGAATTCTGTGAATGCTGGCAGGAATCGACAAAGTAATTGAACAATCAGGGAAATTCTGTACCCTTATTAACTGGACAGTGGGTGCAGGTGTTCTGCACTGAGCTGATCAGTGCTCCTTACACTCTTTCTGCAGGAGATGAACTGCTTCCCTTAGATTCCTACACAGATGTCTGAAAATGAAAGGACTAATAATTACCTAGAATAAGGAGTATAATTTTGCAATTTAATTTTCTAGTTTTGATACAAATTGACACCTGGGGTTGCATGCTGATCAAAGCTCTCATTGGTATTTTATCGATAAAAAAAATCTAAGCAAGTTGTTTGCTTCTCAATGATAGAAAGTAGAACCCCAGTGCTAAATGCCTCCACCAGTTGGAACTCCAAGCTGAAATAATGAGGCTGGTCTGCAGAAGAAAAACCAAGGTTTGGAGCTACTTCAGCATTTTGAGTGCTTGCTGCTTAGGTAGCATGGGACCTGAGCTCAGATCCCAGCAACTAAGTAACCAGCCAGGAGTGGTCTTACTTTCTCCAACAACCCTAGCAGTGAAAGGATTAGAAAGACAGAAGGATTGCTATGGCTTGCTTCCTAGCTGTCAAAGCCTAGCTGGAAATTGTGAACCAGGTTCAGAAATCAACTCTGTTTCAAAAGAATGAAGCAAAGAGTGATAGAACAGGACCTCTTGCACCATTCTCTGGCCTCTA
The DNA here is from genome assembly GCF_900095145.1 of Mus pahari. Classification (NCBI taxonomy): domain Eukaryota; kingdom Metazoa; phylum Chordata; class Mammalia; order Rodentia; family Muridae; genus Mus; species Mus pahari. Next base: position 29,335,988 of record NC_034606.1, read on the forward strand.
GGAACACACACACACACACACACACACACACACACACACACACATAATGTAAGTCAGTTCCAAGAGTCTGAAAAGACAGCTTAGCAGTCAGAATGCCTACAGCTCTTACACATCCCCAGAGTTTGGTTCAGAGCACTCACATAAGGAATTCATAATCTCCAGTCATTCTAATTCCAGAAGATCTGATACCCTCTGTGCTCTGTGGGCATTTGCATGCACACATATTCATACAGGCAGGAATAGAGAAGTGGCTTGGCAATTAAGGGCCTTGCCTGTTCTTTCAAGATACCTAAGTTTGATTCCCAGCACCCACATGATGGTTCATGAGCTTCAATGTCTTCAGTTCCAGGATATCCAACCTTCTCTGGGCCTCCAAAGATATCAGTCATACAAAGTGATGCATAGGCATGCATGCAGGCATACACATAAAAAATAAAACTAAATTAAAGACAATAAAAATAACACACAGGTACACACAGATACACGTGCGTTAAAGAACAAACACTGATCTCAGTGATGCTCCACTCAGCTTTGATCTGAATGCACAGTGCCTTTCACACAAGGCATTTTTGAACTTCCATTTTAGCCTAAAATTGTTGACGTTGACTTTCTGTCGCCTCTTACTCCAAAACTCCAGCCTTGCCTCTCATGTAGGAAAATTCTTCTTCTAGGTTCAAACTATGGGGGGGGGGGCTGAAGGGGGGGAATCCTGAAGGGGGGGGCCCTGAAGGTATATTTGCCTTGCCTTTCTCAGGGTTGCGTTCAAAGCAGGTCAGATGATACTTTCGTTAACTGCTAACTTAACTTGATCTGAAAGGAGTTAAGTTGGATTGAATTGAGGCAAGCAGACAAATAATGAGCTCAACATGAGAGTAAATTATCATCAGATGACATATTGCTATACCTGTAGATCAGTACATTACTCAACCCTTGCAAGAGATGTTCCTTTTTGCAAGAGATGGCAATCAACACAAAGACCTACCACTGAACAACGTGTAGAGCGTGAAAGACATCAGAGCAGTCAGCCCTAAATGATACCTCTTTCTCAGACTCCTCCCCTCAAGGCTCAAGGATCTGTACAGAAGTGGAGGCAGAATGACTTTAAGAGCTAGACTGGTAGATGGTGTTAAAGAATTAATGCTTATAATCACAACAGAATTGATGCATTTATAAACTCAAAGAGACTATAACAGCATGCCGAAGACCTGCTGTTATAAAAAAAGTCCCACCCCTAAACAAGAAGCTATTTGGAATTGATATATGCTGGGAAATGGAAAATCAGTTTTCTCCAATGGAATATCACTGAGTATATCAACCTGTCTTAGTTATGGTTTTACTGGTATGAACAGATACCATGACTAAGATGACTCATAAGGACAACATTTCATTGGAGCTGGCTTACAGGTTCAGAGGTTCCGTCTATTATCATCAAGGCAGAAGCATGGCAGCTTCCAGGCAGGCATGGTGCAGGAGGAGCTGAGTGTTCAATATCTTCATCCAAAGGCAGACAGAAGAAGACTGGCTTCCAGGCAGCTAGGATGACGGTCTTAAAGCCCATACCCACAGTGACACAACTACTCAAACAAGGCTACACTTCACAATAGTGCCACTCCCTGGGCTAAACATAATCAAACCACCACACAGCCATGCTTCAGGGTGGGCCTCTTAACACAAAACAGCCAGAGTAAATAAAATGGACTGTATGTGTGTGTGTGTGTGTGTGTGTGTGTGTTGTTGTTGTTGTTGTTGTTGTTGTGGTGGTGGTGGTGGTATTTTTGCCTAAATGAGTTTTTTGATTTTATGGGATTTTTTTCTGATTGTTGTTCTTGGGGGGGGGAGAAAGAGAACATAAAATTCTGTGGGTAGAAAAGAAGAGGGGATCTAGAAATAATTTGGGGAGAAGAATCACTATGATCTAATGAACATCAGTTGAAGGTTGGTTTTTTTTTTTCCTCCCAGAATAGATAGGGACTAGACATCTCTCCATATGACCATGAGGTCGGAGTGTAAATAGCTTCATTTTTCTCTGTGTCTGACATATGGTTGGCACAGAGATGCAACCAGCAATCCAGTGATCAGTGAAGAAATGAATATCCATAGCTTGCAACAAATAGATTACAGATAGTCGGGTGTGTGACAATCAATGGCATCCCAATTGTGACTAAATCTAAGAAAGTATTCCAGTGTTCTCTTTCAGTTTCTTAGTTGATAGTTAGAAAGACTCATTAGCTCCCCGCACCCTCCATCATCTAAGACAGCATTAGACTCACCTGACTCCATCAGTGGTATGTGAGTGACTGTGGTGGTTTGAATATGCTTGACACTTAGAAAGTGGCACTAATAGGAGGTGTGGCCTTGTTGGATTAAGTGTGGCCTGTGTCACTCTGTAGGTGGACTTTGAGGGCTCCTAGGCTCAAGCTCTGCCCAATGAAGAAGAGATCTATACCCCTCCTGGCTGCCTGAAGAATAGGCCCTCCTCTTGACTGCCTTTGGATCAAGATGTAGAACTCCTGACTCCTCTAGCACCTAGTCATCCTGCATGATGTCATGCTTCCCACCATGATGATAATGGACCAAACCTCTGAAATTGTAAGCCATCCCTAATTAAATGTTTTTCTTTATAGGGCTTGCCTTGGTCACAGTGTCTTGGCACAGCAATAAAACCCTAAGACAGTGACATGATGGCATTTAACTGCAAAAAGAGCTACCATCAGTACTATAGATGCCTGCCATTAAACAAACAAAAACAAAAAACAAAAAAAACAAACAAACAACAACAACAACAAAAAGATTTCTATTGGACTTACTTAGAAATCCATAATGGGAGGGGAGTAGCCAGAGTGAATAAATACATGGCACAGAGGATCAGTCCAATACACACAATAATAACATCCCTCTGAGGTCACAGGGACATTCTCAGGAAATCACAAATCTGTATTTAAGGAGTCCACGTTGTGTTTCCATCCACTACATACAATCTCTTCTACTGTCTAGGTAATGCTTATTGATCAACTGATGTTAGCTAAGTATTATGTTCCCATGCAAGCCTGTCAACCACACTATGAATCAGACACTGTCATTCCCATATTCTAAAGAAGAAACTGAGGTATTGAATAGTTTGCTTGAGGCCAAAAAAAAAAAATATGTTGCATGGGTAGACCTGAGATTGGAATCCAGAAATTTCAGTAAAATATAGAGTAAATATTCAGACCCGCTGATATGAAAATCAAATCATAAGCCTTCAAACTTTCTGCAGTAGTTGACAATTCACCAATCAATACTCTTTCCTCACAAAGCTACAGGCTCTTTTGCTTAAATGAGCAACAACTAGTGTCTCATAAACAATATGTGCTCAATGAGCAGTTGGGAGATGTAAGCTACTTAGCTTATATGTTTTAGTTTCTTATTCATGAAAAATCAATACAGCACCGAGTGAACTTAGAGCAATAGAACAACTCAAGCTTAAATTGCTTATTTTAGCATATGGATTGTTTATCTCTATGTTGTAGAGCCGTAGAACTCTTATCTATACCTTATTTGAGGAGGGGGGATGTGGTTTGGTTGGGAGACTGTCTGCCTAGCATGCAAGAAGCCCCAGCAGCAGTGTATAAGCTGGGTGTGGTAGCACATGCCTAGCACTTGGTGGGAGAAGTGGGGATGCAGGAAGATCGGGAATTTAAGATCATCTTAAATTACAAAGTAAGAGAGAAGCAAGCCTGGGCTACATGAAACCCTGCCTCACAAAAGAAAAGTTATATGATATGTTGTCAAGACAAAGATCCAGGATAAAGGGGTTCCTTCCTACTTCAGTTAATGTATGAAACCTGGAGACGAGGTCGCCCAGTTGAATCGTATATCACTCATCACTGACCACGCTAACATTCATAGTCGATTTTTCATTTTTTATTATGTTTCAATTTACAATCAAAAATTTTTGTACAATATATTTTGATTCTATTCGTTCTCCTCCATCAGTTGCTTCCAGATCCTCTCAACCTCCTAGCTCATCCAACTCTGTGTTCTTTCTCTATCACTCTCTCAAAAAACAAAAAGAAAGAAATGAAAATCAAAAATAGACAACCCAAAACGGTAATACAAGAAACAACAAATAAAAACAAAAAGCACACAAAAACAGAGTCCTCCTTGTATTCATATAATATATACTGGTCAGATTCTCTCCCCTTCGGCATAAAAAGAAATTTTTGGGTTTGGAGATACGACATAATGGTTAAGAAAACTGACTGTTCGCCAGGAGGACCCAGGTTCAATTCCCAGCACCCACAGGTGGCTCACAACCATCTGCAACGTTAGTTCTGCAGAGTTGGACTCTGTCTTCTGACCTTCTTGGGTACCAGGCACACTTGTAACGCAAAAGTTAAGCACTCATTGGGTGGAGGCAAAGCGCCCATGCACATAAGAAAAAAATTATAAAGGAAAAAAAGAGAGAATTGCTAATGCTGCAGTAAAATTGGATCTTTGTCTAATTCCTTCAATTTACTCCAATTTATTCACCTACTTAGGAAAAAAAAAGAGAATATTTGGCAGGCCAAAAAATAGGTCATATGTAAATGAATTGCATCTAAAATAAAGTCAGCTGTGATGAGAATTGCATGACGAGGTTGACAGTGCTGCTGCTCTCTGCCCCCAAACCTCCTAAGACGAGGTCCGGTACTGTCTGACATCTGCCTGCCTCTCTTTCTTCTACTCTTCCAGTGAAGAGTATGTAGCAGGGAAGCTGGTCTTTTCTGGAAGATCAGAGGACTTCCCCAGGCAGGCTGTATCTTGTGTGTCTCTGCATTCCTCAGTGCATAGCAATCTGTCACATGCTTACTGACTCCCTGAGGATTTAAAGGCATTTAATCTCTTTCTGCATACTTTCTAGATCCCTGAGACATCACCTAGTACCTCGAACATGGGAAGTACTTAATAAATGTTCATTCGATTACATGGAATCACCAAAATGGCGATGTCAACTCTGGACTGGAGTCTAGTGTTTTCCTTCAGATTTCTTCAAGAAAAAAAAAGGCTAAACATGGCTTGCCTAACATTCCATACCTTACCTGGGCACAAACAGATCAACCAGGGATATCTCTAAAATTTTCATGAGAAACATAAACAATGGGGATCAGCTTCCCCATTTTCAGAATGAAGAGAAGGCAGAGGAGGGTAAATATATTTTCCAAGGTTAGAGACACTAAATGACAGAGATGGGTTTGGACTGATGATCTGAATAGCTTCAGAACATGTGTACTATCCCTTTCAACTAACTTATCTTCTCACTCTCCTGTATGCAAATACATGTAGGCACAGGATCACTCACATGGCACTAGACCCCTTTTACCTATAAGAAGTCTAGGCTCAAAGACACCACACCCGGGGTCAGAACCAGCCATGCCTTGTGTGCACTTGTTCATGGAATCAATTTGACTACCATCAGTTAAACACCCTTGTGAGCCTGAAACTACTAGGTGCTGGGATACATTTGTGAGCAAGCCTGGTGATTAGAAGAGGGAGATGGAGCAAGGACTGACAAACGTTCTTGTGAAGAACTAGATAGCACCTAGGTTAGGCTTTGCAGTCTGAATGGTCTTTGTTACAACCACGGAGCATCCCCTCTGGAGAGCTGAAGCAGGCCCTGGTACTTTGCAAACATATGGACCAGGCCATATACCAGCAGAACTTGATTTACAAAACAGGTAAGCTTGATTTGACCCACACTGATGGCTTGGCAAACCCAAAGATAAGACAATAAACATTGCAATAGGTAGAGATAGACAGAAGTACAGAAATAACGGTAAGGACTATAAAGGAAATAAAAGAGTGTCACAGGGTAAAGGAAGGCTAAAAAGTAGCTTTAGGTAGGACAAGGGAAGAGGGGACACTTGAAATGGAAACTGAACACTAATGAACTGGCCATGCCAGAATACTGAGAAAATGTGTGTTCAAGAAGTTAGAAGAATTAGACCAAAGTGGCTGAGATGGGGTATGTGTGAGGAACAAAAACAAGGCCACCCCATCTGGAACAAGGATGTGTTACAAGGCCAGTTCAGATTTCACCTCGCTTGAAGGGCACCAAGAAGAGGTTGGTTCTTCTCAGTGCAGCAGAAAGCACTGGGAGGGTCTAACAGCACAGAATAAGTTTTCCATAGTACATTTGAATATATTAACCCCAGGAACTGCATGGTGGGGGGACACCAGAGACACAAAACAAATGGAGGGACAACAGACAAGTGCTTTGCATAGGGACATAGCAAAAGGAGACTATGAAATGGCTGAGCTCTGGAGAGATTTTTGACAGTAACTGAACCATAGGGTGTTGCCAGGGCTTGTACACAGAACAAATGATGATGGATGTCCCCATCCTGTGTGTGGTTTCATGTGTGCATCCAGAACAGCTGCTGAACATGGACAGGCATACACCATCAAAGAGAGGGCCACCAACAGTAAGAACCAGTGACAGGGACGAACTGAGGTTTGACCCTAAATGTCCTACAAGGTGGTTCAGGAGAAGTAATGGGGTGCCTGAAAGGCAGCTCTTGCTTTGACACGCAAACCAGACAAGCAAGAACTATTCAAAGTCTGCTTTAACTTCAAATCACCAAGACGCCAAACGGCAGCGAAGCTAAAGCTAACACGGCCTAGCAAACAGTGCTCCAAAAAAATCCAGAAGTCCCTCCCACAACAACCGCAAATGAAGATCTTTAAAAAAAAAAAAAAATGTTTGTAATAAAAGGGAATATAAGACACTTCCTTTTCGAGAAATGTGGAGACACAGGAGAGGGAGGCAGCCTCTGGCTTTCTGAGGAAATCAGTCAGCATTCTAACGCTCCAAACGGCTGATGCCCAGGCCTGGCCTGCAAGGGACTTGAAGACTTTCACCAAAGAGAGAGCCGTACTTTCTGTTCTCACTATCAGAAATGCTGTCAGGCACATAGTAAGAGTTATGTAATAGGAAGCAATAGTTTCCGGCCATTTCTCCATCCTTCTGTTATATAAGAATCATGCCAAGATGAAGTGGCCAACGTCTAAGCCACAGAGATGCAACCCTGTCAAGTAGATTTATAGTTGAGACTTCCTTTTCTTCTTCTTGTTCTTCTTCTTTTTCTATTTTTTTTTTTAAGCAAGTACTCCCCACCCCCTAGGTCCCTTACCTCAGGGTTTCCCAATATGCCAGTTTCCAAGTTGTTTTTTTTTTTCTCATTAGATGGATCTGTTCCATTCATGAAAAAAAAAAAAAACACATACTTTCATTCATTCACAGATGTATTCATCCATACATTTATTCGCCCTACCAACCAGTCATCAAAAAATGATTTCATTCACCATGCGACGATCATCTCTTACCATATACAAGATTCTGCAATGATGTGGTTGAAGGAGAATAAGCTTCAGATAATGAATCTGGATCTTCCAGCTAGGCTGCCAAGGACAAAGGGCTGAAATCTTCTGAGCTTCATCGGTGATGTGATCTAGGAAAAGTCACCCTAGTTAGTGGCAACCGCGGGAGGGTTAGACATGAGGGCGACGCGTCTCCCTGAGCTCCTGTTGGTTTTTTGAATATAAGCATAAATTCGATGTCAAGATAGCTGAAATGGAAAAGACGAACGTCTCAGCCCTTGGGGGACTGGAGTGATGGCTCAAGGGTTAAGAGCATTGACTGCTCTTCCTGAGAGCCCAGGTGTGATACTCAGTGCTCACCTGACAGCTAACAACCATTTCTAATTTCAGTCTCAGGGGATCTGATGTCTTTTTTCTGGCCTCCCTGGGCACCAGACATATGGCGCACAGTCATATATGAAGCAAAACACCCTTGTATATACATATACACACACACCAAAAAATACATTTAAAAAAATCTTAAATCTACCAACAAACTAAGCACCAATAAGCATCTAAGAAAAAAAACTAATATTAAGCATGATAATAAAAGACTACCTCTAAGTTGGAGAAGAAGGCAAATAGATCACCCTCACCATTTTTATTCTGCACTTTTCTAGAGGCCATAGACTGTGTCGGCCATAGGTAAGAAGAGAACTAAAGAGAAAATATATTTAAAATGAAAACATTAAAATTTCTTTACAGATGAAGGGTGTTTACACAAACTGCAAGGCTCAGAAACTTCTGGAATTAAGGAATGAGTTCGCTAAGGTCAGAAGACGAGAGTAATGTGTTTTAAATATATAACAAATGACATCTCTGTATCCCAGCAACAAACAGATGCAGGTGGCGTTTTAAAAACAATAACTACAATAACATAAAACATGAGGTACCCAGCGATAAAGCTGAACGTTATGTAAAAACTATACCTCAAAATTGCCATTAAAAATATCTAAATTAGTCCACAACTAACATGTATGGACTGAAAGAAAAGCTCAATAGTCTTACGGTGACCATTTCTTTAAAATTGATTAACAGAATAACACAATTCCAACATTAGCTTGGCAGACTATTTTATTAACTAGAGGTGGTTTGTTAAAACAGGAAAAGCTTGTCTGAGAACAGGAGTGGATTAGCAACCTAGAGAAAGGCCCCGTGCTCAAAATATCCCTGGTAGGGAGCTAAACAGATGGCTCCAAAGATAAGGGAATCTGCTTCTCTGAGAGGAACAGAGTTTAGTTCGCAGCACCCACATGCTAACTCACAACAGTCTATAAGTACAGTTCTGCGAAACACAGTACCTTCCTCTGACCTCCATGAAAAATGTATACACATAGTGTACTTACATACATGCAGGAAAAAATGTCATCCACAGAAGTAACCTGAAAATAAGCAAATATTTTTAATTCTGGTGGGATTATTTGTTATGCAAATTGACAAATCTATCCTAAAATGGAAATGGAAACTCAAAGCTCCCAGAACAGCAAAAGCAGTGTTGTCAAACAGATCATAGTTGAATATGAATATGAGCAATATCTGAATTAAAGGATGGTGGCAAGATTACAATAACACAGTGGTAGGTGATCACAGGGATAAACATAAAAATCAAAGAAATAAGACAGGTTATCCCAAGGTAGATATTTGATATTTGACCAACATGCATTGTAAAAACCAATGGCAAAAGAACAGTCTTTTTCTAAAAAAAAAATAAGTAAAATATTTTTATTGGATATTTTCTTTATTTACATTTCAAATGTTACCCCCTTTCCCAGTTTCCCTCCGTCCCTGAAGCACCCTATCACATCCTCCCTCTCCCTGCATCTATGAGGGTTAAGAACAGTCTTTCTCAACATTGATGCTAGAACAACTAGATGTTTATAAGGAAAGTGAGATAGCATACTGAATTTATAAAAGTCTTAGAAGAGCACGCATGAGAAATTTTTTTATAGCATTGGGCTACAAAAAAAGATTTTCACGAACAAGAAATAAGTAACACCAAGAAAAGTTGGTGTTGATGTTAGATCTCACCCAAATTAAAACTCTTAATTTTCAAAGGCTTCAAAGGCATCAGCAAGAAAATGAAATGGCAACTCTGTTAAAAAAAAAAAAAAAAAAAAAAAAAAACTTACACATCTGACAATGAACTTGAATACAAAACATACAAACAACTTTGCAGATCAACAGCTCACCAAACCCCACAAAAGAATGGGCAGAGCATTTGAGTTGACACTTCACGGAATAAAATCTACACATGGCCAATACGCACCTGCAAATGTACTCAGAAAAAAGGTTTAATGCTTACATTGAAATATCAATGAGACGCTACTATAGATCCATTAGAGCATCTGAAACGAACAAGGGGACAATACTAACCGGTGTCCAGGAAGTAGGCTGCAACCTCACACATTTCTGGTCAAGCCGTAAAATGGCGTCAACACCTCGGAGAACTGTTTGACGCCGTAAGGCTTCGCGCATGAGCAGTCCTACAAGCTCCATCTATGATAGACAGGAACAGAAGTGTCCTTCCTCAAGTGAGGACGTGGACCGTCCTCAAGAATGAGGAATGGACGATGAGCCATGCAATGGGAAGGAGCAGTCAGCACCGCGGGAGAAGCCAAGCGTGAGAGAGTAAGCGCCTCACAATTCTATTAGGATGAACTGATGAGGCTAATTCTGTAGAGACAGATCAGTGGTCACACGAGACAGGGAACGACTAGGAAGGGAACAAGGCATCTTCCGAAGTGATGGAAATACTCTTAGCCACCATTGTGAGTCTGTGGACACATTTAATGTTTCAATACTCATCAGATGGTACCTTAAAAAAAAAAAAACTAACAGATGAATTATTACATGAAAATTTCCCTCAAGGAAAAAAAAAGGACATTTTAACAGGGGGGAAAGGATGTTTAGTATGTTAGGGCATTGAGCCCAGGATTGACAGATTTCTAATCCCACAGATTCGGAAAGAACTGAAAGACCTATCCATAAACTTTAAGCTGGTTGAAAGTTCAACGACAAAAGTCCTCTAAATTGAGCCCAAGAACCTGTACTGCGATAACGCACTGAGCGGCACAACATCTGACACAAAACAGACGGCTCACTCAGAAGGAAGCTTTAAGAAAAAAAAACTTCACAAAGTTATAGGCCGAGGTAGGACAAGAAAAGGATGGTATGGAAGAACCAGTCATAGCAAGCAGCCACCATCACACTGAGTAGATGCTCAACAGAAACCCCAGGTGGAGGTGATGGGGAAAGAGCCACTGATGAACCACATGGGCTGGCAGACCAGCAGTAAGGGGACCAAATGCCCCGACTTCTCTCCCCGTCTGTCCTCCTCTGACCTCTAAAGCAACTAGAAGCCAGAGAGCTTGAAACTCAGATGACATGGCTGCTAGACTCAGCGTCCTGAAGCAGAACAGGTGACAGAGGGCAGAAAATAGATCTAGAGGCAAACTAAGATTCTCCAACACAGATCCAAGATGTTTTGCAGAATTCAGTGAGATGAGCACTGGCTGTCTCACATTTTATTAGTGCATATACCTGCAAGACATATGTAGGCCAGGGAGACTAATATGATATTTTTATAAAGCAATTGTCCATGTTTTGTTTATTGAACCTGTCACAAAAGCCCTATGAGCGGGCTGGTGAGATGGCTCAGCAGGTAAGAGCACCCAACTGCTCTTCCGAAGGTCCTGAGTTCAAATCCCAGCAACCACATGGTGGCTCACAACCATCTGTAACAAGATCTGGAGTGTAATTACATATAATAAATAAATAAATTTAAAAAAAAAAAAGCCCTATGAGCAAGGAGGATTGATGATTGTCCCCTCAAGATATGGGTCATGAAAGAAAAGCTTATAGAAGATGTTGGTAATCCCAGTGCTTGGGAAACAGAGGCAAGTAGACTGTTTCTCTCAAAAGTTAAAGGAGAAAGAGGAATGGGGGACAGAGGGGGAAGGGAGGAGAGAAAGAAAGAAGGAAGAAGAGGAGGGAGGGAAGAAAAAGAAATCTCGGAGAAAGGAGTAGAAAAGATCAAATACCAACAGCCAACAATGGAAGGAGCCATGCATCCTAATGCCCACATAGCTCTTCAACCTGATTGATTTCCTGATCAGACTAAAATGAAGAGCTGAGTATCCCACAATCACCCTGCTGGTCTGTTTGCTCAGAGACACCTGGGACTCTCTCAGAATGGAGAGAAGAGTCAAATGTCTTAATCTGCTCGTACCACCCGACATCCTGACCTCCATGATAATCAGCATGCTAACGGTAAAACATACATCTGACTGGTTCACATCTCTAACCCTCCTCTGTGCCCCCATTGACACAGAAGGCCCTCTGTGTCTGTTAACACCTCCAAATAGATTACCGACGACATTCCCTGGAACCTATGAGAAGGCCAGAACTCATAACCCAGAACTGTCCTCCCTACTAACCATTCTATAACGCTTCTCTCCTAGCTGTTCTTTTCTTTCTCAGGGTCTCTGCCCCTCAAAAATAGAGGGCTTTGCTCCATCCCTTGAGAGCAGCTACCTTCTGAGACAGTAGTGTTAGCTGTACTTCACTAACATAGTTCTGTCAAGAAAAACATATTCCAACCCTGGCTTACAGCTGCACACATGTTATCATGATACCTGTAAAGCTGAGACAAGAGGGTTGCCATGAGCTTGTGTCTAACTTGGGCTGTCAAATGAGACCACATATCAAAAACAGAAGAAAGGAAGAAAAGGAGGGAGGGAAGGAGGAAGGGAGGGAGGGAGAGGGGGGAAAGGAGGAAGGAAAGAAAGAAGGAAAGGAAGGAAAAAAAGGAAGGAAGGAAGGAAGGAAGGAAGAAAGAAAGAAAGAAAGAAAGAAAGAAAGAAAGAAAGAAAGAAAGAAAGAAAGAAAGAAAGAAAGAGGGATGATTTCACCAATTTCCAGTTTCTTTTAAAAAGTCTAATTAAATATCTTACCTATTTTGGCAGAAACGGTTGTGTGTCTCTCTTGGCTTTATAGACTAAGATTGTTAGGCATATTTTAGAATTAGTCATTAAAAAGGGCCATCATTCACTTCGCTCTAACAGCCACACTCATTTTCTTGGGCTATAATACACCAGGACCCATGCTCAAAAATCTCAGGAGGCTGCTTTCTCTCCATATCTGGGTTCCATGTAGCCTGCCCAGGCTGACCTTGCAGACCCCTCGTCCTCATAGTTTTGACTTTCAGCATCTAATCTCACCAGGTTGGCAAGTTAGAATTGTCTTAAATACCAATGAAATTCTGTGCCACAGCCAGAAAGCAGTTTTACTCCACAGGTTTTTTTTTTTTTGACATAGATGACTTTGGCAGGGTTTTTGTTGTTGTTGTTGTTGTTGTTGTTGTTGTTGTTGTTGTTGTTGTTTTCTATCCATTTCCTCATTCTTAGTTGTTCATCACACAGCTGATAAGTAACCTCTGTATAAGGAAGGTCTTATCAATGCTCCAGTAAATTACTGGGTGGGATCCTTAGTGCTGGATCATTAAACTGTTGGGACTAATGTTTACATCTGCTCCCACACCTTGGGGCCACTTTCCAGAAGGTCTTGGCCTCTGGGTTTCTCTCTCTCTCTCTCTCTCTCTCTCTCTCTCTCTCTCTCTCTCTCTCTCTCTCTCTGCACTGTCCCAATTCCTCTCCCTTTTTGTCTTCTTAGCAAAACTTAATTTCTTCAGGACAGGAACAACCTTAGCATCCTTCAAGAAGGAGCAATTCTTTTTTTTTTTTTTTATTGGATATTTTCTTTATTTGCATTTCAAATGTTATCCCCTTTCCTGGTTTCCCTTCTGAAAAACATCCTCCCTCTACCCTCTACCCCTTCCCCCTGCTGCTCACCAACCCACCCCTTCCCACTTCTTGGCTTGACATTCCCCCACACTGGGGCATAGAGCCTTCATAGGACAAAGGGCCTCTTCCCCCATTGATGACAGACTAGGCCATCCTCTGCTACATATGCAACTGGAGCCATGAGTCCCACCATTTGTGCTCTTCGATTGGTGGTTTAGTCCCTGGGAGCTCTGGGGATACTGGCTAGTTCATATTGTTTTTCCTCCTATGGAGCTACAAACCCCTTCAGCTCCTTAGGTCCTTTCTCTAGCTCCTTCATTGGGGACCCTATGGTCAGTCCAATGGATGGATTTGTCAGGCACTGGCAGAGCCTCTTGAGAGAGAGCTATATCAGGCTAAGAAGGAGCCATTCTTAATCAGAATCTGCCATACCTCTGAGATTTGTCTGGGTTTGTTCTCTCTGATAGCTCAAAAGTGACATCCACTGATCTATACTCAAGAGATTCCCAAAACATTACAGACTATTGCAACTGCCTTTGGTTACACCATAGACATGGAAGGTAAGTGCTTATTGCTAAAGAAACCATGCACTTAAGACACAGAGCTCAGTGGCTCCTGAACTAGAACTAACCTGAATGCCACTAGAAGATGCCATGCATGCTTCCAAAGGAGGGAAATGACTAACTGTCCTACTGAACTATGATGTCTATGAACCACTAAAATACCAGCACAGCACAATACCCTAAAGAAGCAGTAGTGGCATGATTATCATGGTAGTAACCAACAGCTCTCTAATTGGAAAGCGCAATCGACAAGAGGGAAACTATGCTAGGTCTAAAAATTTGGTCGACTACCCAGAGCTAGTAAAGTTATGGACCCTGAAGACAAACCTACAACCACTACTTTGCTAAACCGTCCTAATCCCTAACTACATTTAAAGTCTCTATCCTTATATCCTCAGATAAGTATAATCCTCCCCCCTCACTAAGGAAATTTCGCTTTGCAACAAATGAAGACAGAAAACTACAACAAATTGAATTCAAATTTGTGGAGCCAAAGTCCCGATGGTTACATCTGCAAGATAACTACCATACCTAAGGCTCAATAACATTGTAAAAGAGGGGTTGGAGAGATTGTAAGAACCAAAGGATCAGGGAATTTGCTGTGAGATTGTGTCTTCTAGTAAAATCAGAAGTTACTTCCAGAAAGTCTCAATGATACAACTACTTTAAAATGAACTTAACAAAGACAATTGATTATCTAGTGTCAAACAGTCAGCCTAAAAACATATACATACATATATGCATGTAACAACAATTAATGGGGAAAGGGGAGGCATGGATTTGTAAGAAAGCAAGAAAGGGGAGTATGGAAGGGTTTGGAAATAGGAAAGGAAAAGGGGGAAATGATGCAATTATAATCTCAAGAAATGTAAATAATAAAACAAGAATTTCGAGTATCATATCTACCTAATAAGTACTAAAGATATGCTCTATACAAATCTGATAGAAGAGACTTTGCAAGACATGGGAAAAGTAAAAAAAAAATCAACTATTTGCCCAAAGTTATGAGAAATGTCAGAATGAAACTCTTAAATTGAGTTCTCAGCTCTGACCACAGAACCATTTTCTCACTTGGAGGCCCTTTGGGGTGGAAAAGAATGGAAATGGGAGAGATATAATAAAGAGAAGGGATCTGAATCTTACAATGCTGCATGACCTTAGAACTGCCTTGATCTCTCCATAATCCAACTGGCTTCTCAGAGAGCCATAGCATGTGACCCTATCAGTGACCACTCTGAAGTATCTTCCCCCAGTACAGCAGCCACTAGGCTAGGCCTAAGAAGTCATCACCAACGAAGCTTTGTGTGACTCATCACTCCTTCGTTATGATGAACAATTCTTTTAAGAGCTAAGACATAATTACCCATCTTTGTGATGTCCCCCTTCAAGCCATATATCACACCACTGAGACAGGAGGGGCTGATGAAAGTTGTCACTTAGGTTGAGCTTGTGGTTTACCTAAACTGACCAAAGATGCTGATGTCACTGTTCTTCATGAGCCGCCCTGCTCAGCTCTTACCCCATCACTGCTTTCGAGAACAGCATCAGCTTTGGGAGCCATATTTTGAAGGAAGGAAGGAGAAATATTTGTTATGGTTTCCCAAATCAATTCAGTATCTACGAAGGATGTATGCAAGCCTTTTCAGTGTCTGATTTCTGCCAGTGCTGTTGACTTTGAATGTCACAGATTCACTCAGCCATGTTTTTAAATAACTACTCTAAGAGCTTGGAATAGATTGGTAAGTAAACCTGGCAAAAATTCTTACCCTGAAGTAAGCTACAGGATGATAAGTGCTTAGAAAAGGAAGATAATAAAATAAGGGATAAGTCTGGGATAAGGAGCCCGTTGTAATTTTAATTAAAGGAAAATAAGTTTCATTGATGAGCTGGTGTTTGAGCAAACCCAAATGAGGTCAAGGTTAACCAAGTGCATATGGAGGTAGAGTATTGACAGAGTGGGAACAGATGCTGGGAACAACCCCAGATGGAAACAGAGCTGAATTGCCCGAAGGACACAAGCCACATGTGTGTGGTATGAGAAGAAAGCCTGCAGGAGAGACAGAGGTGGATAAGGTCAGAGGAGAGAGAGCACCTAGGTCCCCTAGGATCCAGGAAGCCACACAGGGTTCGCAGCTTTGCCTCCGTATGACATGAGAAGGTGTTTCTTTACAATAGTCACCCTAACTGCCACTGCAAACCAGCCAACAGATCGCAAGAGGTAACACAGAGACCATGCTGTCATGCCAGTGAGAAAGGATGATGGCTTTGACCAGTGACAACAGCGGGAGATAGGGAAGTGGCATTATCTTACACCTCCTTGGCTGCCTGGGGCACACATTCCTAATTTAGAGATATTAAAAGGTGATGTAACCCGTATTTTCATTTCAAGAAAGGAGAGTATTTCAAAGTTGATATCAAAGGTTTCTGGAGATTAGAAGTAAGCATGAGAGACAGAATCCAACAAGCATCCAATGCTTGAGGTCCAAGCAATAAGAAGCTAAGAAAAGAAGGGCTTAAAAGGGACCAGCAAGGGAATAGAGAGATGGCTCAGATGGTTAAGAGCACTGACTGTTCTTCCAGAAGTCCTGAATTCAATTCCCAGCACCCACATGGCGGCTCACAACCATCAGTAATGGGATCTGATGCCCTCTTCTGGTGTGTCTGATGATAGCTACAGTGTACTCATATACATAAAATAAATAAATCCAAAAAAAAAAAAAAAGAGGGGGTGGGCAACAAGGCCTGGTCAGAGTACAGCATTAGACATTTCAAGTGGAATTACTATGTCAGCAGTTGAGTGTATGAGGTCAGGAGAGAAATTTAAATCAGAAGTACAAAGTAGAGAGTCATGGGACACAAATAATCAAAGCCCAAAGACTAAGTGAGAATCACTAACAAAACAAATTTGGATTAAAAAAAAACAAAAAACAAGCAAACAAACAAAAAAGCACCAGTGGGGAATCTTCAGTCTGTCTGCAGAAGGGCTCTGGGAGGAAAAAAAAAATAACAGCACAAGAGACTGAGAAGTTAGCAGTGCTATGGGGTAACACAATGTAGAGAATGAGAAAAGTCCAACCTGGATGTGTTTGGACAAGGAAAATGACCTATTTCTATACTTGCAAAACAGGTGTGTCAGTGGTAACATCCAGAATGAGAGTAGGGTTTGGAAATAACCAAGCAAAGAGATGCTCGGGGGTGGAAAGAATTAGAGACAGAAAGATATGAGAACCACGTAAAATACTACAGTCACTTAATGTGTTTCTCCCCAAGCTGCGCCATGTAGGAAAGGTTGACAGTGGGTTTTTAGAAGTAGGCTAAATTGTGTTAGGAGGTGTTACAACGCAATTCTGCTTTGAATTCTAAGGACCCTGCCATTTAATTGGCATGCACTATGCCCCACCCATTGATTCATTTGGTGCTGCAAAAATCTTCCTAACAATACTGTGTCCCAGTCTTCCAGCTGCTCAATATAGGTGGCAACTTGAAGATACATGATGCCACACCCCTCGTCAAGTGTGAAGCCAGGCCAGACATAAGACGTGTCAGCTGCTACCAAACTCAGTTATTTAAAATGATATACTTGTATTTCTGTGTGTGTGTGTGATTGTATGTGATTGTGTGTGATTGTGTATGTATGTATGTATGTATATATGTATGTATGTACAGGTACCTACAAAGGCCAAAAGAGGTTGCTGGATCTCCTGGAAATAGAGTTAGTGGCAGGAGTGAGCTGCCCCATGTGGGTGCTGGAAACTGAACTTGGGACTTATAGAAGAGCAGAAAGCACCCTTAACCACTGAGCCCCCCAAAACTCAGTTTCTAAATCTGCAAAAACACAAATCAAAAAGCCAACATAAACCATCCACAGGTAGCCAGGCCAGCAGGCTCCAAACCTCCCATACTAAGCCAGGATCCTCCCAGTCCTGGAACTCCTCCACCTTTCCTAAAGGAAGCAGGGAACGCAGGGCATCACCCCACAGTGACAGTGGCTACAACACGCC
Organism: Mus pahari; assembly: GCF_900095145.1. Classification (NCBI taxonomy): domain Eukaryota; kingdom Metazoa; phylum Chordata; class Mammalia; order Rodentia; family Muridae; genus Mus; species Mus pahari. Next base: position 29,353,730 of record NC_034606.1, read on the forward strand.
ATCCCTTTCAGGGTTCGAACCTGTGTTCACACCTTGCACAGAAATTAAGCTAAATGTTGGATAGCCAACAAATCCTGCTCTCAGAGGAGGAAGCCGGGGCTCCAGGGAAGTAAAAGACCTTCCCTGGGGCATGCTAGACACGAAGTCTGGGCTTCCAGATCTGTGTGTAGTCACCTGTGGGTTTTGTGCCTGGGGGACGCATCAGACTAAACGGTAAGAAGCCTGCTTCAAGAACAAAATCAACTAAGGAGAAAGCAGGCGACTGAGGGGGTCGGGGAAACCCTGAGTGGAGAAGACTCTGAGCTGTAAAAGGGAGAACACATTGGAGGGCAAGAAGAGAAACATGTCACGTCCGACTAGAACTCAGAGGGAGCTCAAACCACATGTTGTCACCTCAGGAAGGACCAAATAGGTGTGGAACTCCAGTCTTTGCTGGGGGGGGGGGTCCTAAAAATCTTACCAAAGTGTATTAAAATCCTTGAAATGTACATTTTTGGGCAGTCAGCATAGAGTAGTACTGCTTTATCTGTGAGAGATATTCTAAGCGATACTTTTGTTTGGGGGGGGGGAATTAGATTTTTTTTTATTTACATCTCAAATGTTTTCCCCTTTCCAGGTCTCCCCTTCAGAAATCTCCTATCCCATCCCCCTACCCCCTGCCTCTATGAGGATGCTCCCCCACCCACCCACACCTGTCCTCCCGCCCTGGCATCCCCCTACATTGGACCACCTAACACCCTCAGGCCCAAGGGCCTCTCCTCCCACTGATGTCCAATAAGGCCATCCTCTGCCACATAGGCGGTCAGCGCCATAGGTCGCTCCATGTGTACTCTTTGGTTGGTGGTCCAGTCCCCGGGAGCTCGGGGGGGGGGGGGGTCTGGCCTTAAACCCAAGAAAGTTCCAGGCAAAACTGCTAAGGCAGTCCTTCTGGTTAGCCTTCCATCTGTGTCAGCCTCTCAGCTACCTGAGCCTGAGGCAAACATCCTTCCCTCTTCAGGTGTTGCCAATAAGAGTGTAAGCCAGGCAGGCTTTAGGAAGAGATTTAAATGAAAACACCCACAGCAGACCACCTGGCTCTGAGAAGTCACTCAGGGAGGGGCCGCTATTATTACTAAGATGCCATGAAAAAAGGAGAAAAATGGAGTTTTCTCACCACCCCTTCAATATGGTCTTCGGAATTGTCCCAGAAATGACTCTCCTAGGACCCAGCCATAAAAAGCATAGCTTTAAGAAGCTGAAGCAGCCCTGTGCGGCACAATGAAGCCCCAGCTGTGTGCTCCCTGACCTTGGTCATTTTACTGGTGCTCAGAAGTTCCGGTAACTCAAGTCTTTCATACTCTAGACAAACTTCACCAATGACAGGCTGTGTGTCTCACAGAGACTTGGCCCCGGGAACAGAAGTGAAGCCAACTGAGTTTCTTTACCACTGACTGACCTTGAAAGTTTTAACTTGTCCCACTTTGTCCCAGACTGGACCTACAGCCCTCGCCCAAGCATCCCTACCACATTACCCAGGAAGTGAAAGGGGTCCTGGATTGCTAACCTCCCCTTGCACTCCAGCTCCAACGACCCCTCTGTGAGCACTATAAACACTGCTTTAATTTTCAGAAGTAACTGATGCAAAACTTCACAGCTTTATTATAAACAGGAAAAAATGTAAGTCCTACACAACCCCCCTCCCTGTTCTCTCTCTCTCTCTCTCCTTCTCCCTCCCTCATTTCCTTCCTCTCTCTCCCTTCAAAGTTCTGCATTACTCTGTGCATGTTCCACCCAAGGCTCATGCTCTGTCAGGACCCATTATCCCTTCTCTGTAATAATCTATGTACCATTATCCTGAACTCAGAAGAACTCTGGCAAAGCAGAAATAATGCATCATCCACTAACATAGAAAATACTCGAATATTTAAGAATCCCTCTGCCTGTGAGGAAAATGAATAACCTGGTTTTATTTATTTATTTATTTATTTATTTATTTATTTATTATTTTCTTTATTTACATTTCAAATGCTATCCCAAAGTTTCCTAT
>NC_034606.1:29358244-29359915 GCF_900095145.1 Mus pahari
GTCAGATTGCTCTGGCTAGGACTTCAAGTACTATATTGAATAGGTAGGGAGAAAGTGGGTAGCCTTGCCTAGTCCCAGATTTTAGTGGGATTGCTTCCAGTTTCTCTCCATTTACTTTGATGTTGGCTACTGGTTTGCTGTAAATTGCTTTTATCATGTTTAATAACCTGGTTTTAAAATAGGGTACAGATCTAAACAAAGCATTCTCAAATGAGGGAACTCAAACAGATAAGGAGTACTTAAAGAAATGTTCCACATCCTTAGTTATCATAAAAATGCAAATCAAAACTGCTTGAAGAATTTTATCTTACACCCATCACAATATCTAAGATCAATGAAACAAATGCCAGCTAATGCTGGCAAGGATGTGGGTTAATGGAAACACTGATCCATCAGTGAAAACTTGTAGAGTCACTATGGAAATCAGAGTGGCTGTTCCTCAAGACGATGAGAATCAATTTACTTCAAGACCTAGCAATATCATTCTTGAGGATATACCCAAAGGATGCTTCATCTTATCACAGAGACACTGATCAACTGTGTTCATTGCTACTCTATTCATAATAACAGAAATTGGAAACAACCTAGATGTCTCTCAACAGATGAATGAAAACAGGAAATGTAGTATGTTTATACAATATATTATTACTCAGCCATTAAAAATGAAATTATGAAATTCACAGGTAGATGGGTAGAACTAGAAAAAAATCTAAATGGATTAATCCAGACCCAGAAAGAGTATGTATTCACTTATGAATGGATATTATCTGTTAAGCCAATAAATCCACAGATCCACAGAGGTCAGGTGTAGATTAAGGGACTGAAGGTGGAGCCGGGTAGATAAATATCCCTAGGAATGGGAAATAGAATATATAAGTATGAATAGATGGGAGGAGGGGAGGTGGAATGGGAAGATCAATTTGGGAGGAGGAAGAAAGAGGGGAATAAGGGAAGAAACAGAGAGAGACAGTTAAATTAAGAGAGACAGTATGAGAACCTAATATAGTAGAAGCTTCCTAAAATATTTATAATATGAAGTCGATCTAAATATACTTGACAAATAGTAGGGGAGACAGAACCCCAACTAGACATCTCTTGTCACCAAATGAAGCTTCCATTATAAGAAATGGGTTACATAAAATTGAATTATTGGCTAAAGGGGATCCATTGGAATCCCCAAATAACCCAAGCTGTTGTCAAGGTTGTAGGTTGTTCTTCACAAACTGACACCAGGGCCCCATTGCTGAAACAATACCTACACACCATCAAACATGGAGAATTTGAGCTGGTGCCTACAGAACAAATTCACCCCTTTTGCTACCTACTTTGGTACAGGAAGGTGCTCTCCATGCTGCCAAAGGAGAGACATAAACACCAAACCAGCCACAAACCCTTCGATCTACAATGGTGCCCTGCCTGCAAGATATGCTAGTGCAGTGGTGGCACAAGGCTTGGGGGAAAAATCAATCAACATCTGACTTGACTTATGGCCCACTCCGTGAGAGAGAACCCATCATGGACACTGCTTAGGTGACCAAGAACCTGAGACTAGATAGCCCAGGGACCTAAGGTAAAACCAAGCACCACTGATCTAAGAGAGAGAGATAGAAAGGAAGAAAGAAAGGAAGGAGGAAGGAAGAAAGGAAGGAAGGAAGGAAGGAAGGAAGGAAG
>NC_034606.1:29360537-29393395 GCF_900095145.1 Mus pahari
AGGGAAGGGAAGGGAAGGGAAGGGAAGGGAAGGGAAGGGAAGAAAGCAGTAACAATAAAAATGGCTCCAACTGACATTCTGCTATACCCACAGATCAGCTCCTTGTTCAGTCATCATCCAAGAAGCTTCCTCCTGCACTAGATGGGAACAAATATAAAGACCCAAGCCAGACATTATACAGAGTGAGAGATCCTGGGACACTCAGCTCTAAAGAGGGTGTCTGTCAAATCGCTCTCCTCAGTGCTCAGGGACTTCTGCAGAAGAGGGGCAGAAAGAATGTAAGAGGCAGAGGGAACAAGGAGCACCAAGGAATCAAGACCTTCAACAGACCTTCAACTACTCCTAAGAGTAGGTCGCATGCCCAGCAGTAAATGGACAAGAAATGAACTCAATGGTGTCTTTGAAGGTTCTAGTCTCCTAATGCCATGTCAGGGCACATTGTTTCTATTTTATCTTATTTTTCTAATTGTATTTAATTTATATTTCTCAGCACTTTTTAACCCTATAGAAGGATAGATGATATATATATATATATTACATATATATGTATATATATATATTATATATTATATATGCATATATATATATGAAAACATTAAACCAGTTTAGTGTTTTATGGGATTTCTGAGTATGCCAACAAGTGGGTCTTTGCATGTATGTCCCTTGTGCCTTTACTTGGGCTATTTTATTTGTTCGTTTAGTCCTACTCTGATGTATTGGGTTTTTGTTTTATTATTAGTCCTTAGAAGCCTGTTCATTTTGTAATGAGATACAGGAAGTGGTGGATCCAAATGGAAGGGGAAGTAAAGAGGAACTGGGAGGAGTAGAGGGGGGAGAAACCATATTCAGGTTATATTACATGAGAAAAAAATCTATTTTCAAAAAAGGGAAAGTTTATGATATGTTGTATATTATATATATAATATATACATATTTCTTTGAGATAACTCATTACATACCTATAAAATCTATTTTCAAAAAAGGGAAAGTTTATGATATGTTGCATATTATATATATAATATATACATATTTCTTTGAGATAACTCATTATATACCTATAAAATACATTGTTACCAGAATTATTTAAATAAATTTACTAAGAACATTTAAAAGGGCTAGCCTGCTCTTGGTCACATGGTAATAAAGGACTCTCTATTCCTAAACTTCAAAAAAAAAATTCTTCTGCCTAACTGCTAATGAGTATAGTCTTATTTTTGGAGGGATGAAAACTATTCTCAAATTAATTACGATGTTTGAACATCTCTGTCAAGTACACTAAAAACCACTAAATTGTGTGTTATAAGTGAGTGAGTTGCAGAAGATACAAAGCATATCACAATAAATTTTTATTTTTGTTATTTCATAATTTGTTTTCCAGTCCAGGCATCACTGTGCAGTTCTGGAAGGCCTGAAACTCTTTGTAAATTAGAATGATCTTGAACTCACAGAGAGTCGCCTGCCTCTGCCTCCTGAGTGCTAGAATTTCAATAAATTTTTCAAAAAGAGAAAGAACACTGGAGTCTGCCCTAGAATATAGGTTTGACTCCTGGCTGTGCAACCTGGCATATATTAATGTACATTTTCCATGACCCCTTCCCCCCTTCTCTGTGACTCTAGTTCCTCATCTGCCAATTGGGTTAAAGCAACATCTCCTACAAACGGACAGTTAGGAAGAATTATTTTTAAAGTAATTTAGTAGTTCCCAGGATATACAAAGCAATGTGTAAGGATCGTGTTCTGTTTCTGCTCTGCATTCCAATTGTTCGGTGTTATGGTTAAGTGCCTGACTCAGAGGAAGTAAAGTTGATTTCTTTTTCTTTTTTTTTTGGTTTTTCGAGACAGGGTTTCTCTGTATAGCCCTGGCTGTCCTGGAACTCACTTTGTAGACCAGGCTAGCTTCGAACTCAGAAATCTGCCTGCCTCTGCCTCCCGAGTACTGGGATTAAAGGCGTGTGCCACCACGCCCGGCGTAAAGTTGATTTCTAACGGTTGTAATTCAGCCAGGCACAAGCAAGGACATGAATGCAAGACATTTCTGCTGGCAGGCTTCAGTCAGTCCGAAGACATGAAGGTTTCCAGTGACTTGGTTTGAGTTCTAGTCACCACCTTGTCACATGGTTACCCTAAACATAATTCCTTCACTTCTACCCCCAAGATTTGACTGTCTTAATCCACATAAAACTGACAATTTCAGATCTATCAAACTCAAATGGTTTGTTTCAAAATTGAAATAATTAATGCTGTGGATGTCTTTTTTTAAACTGCCATCTCTCCCTCTCAGAAATGGGTTTTGCCCTAAAGATGGTCCAGGTGTCTCTTTTGCCCTTGAATCCCTCTTCTTCATCTCCTTCCACGCCCTGCTCATTCATTCATCTGTGCATCAAACACCAAAAGCGGGTGAGGACTGAACCCACCCCCCAAGGAAAGGAGTAGCTGTGCTCCAGGCCAGCAGATCCCCTGCTATGTGCACAGCCTGGGGCACATAGTCCTAACTAGTGCTTGCCCTTTCACTTTGGCTCCTTGCTGGGACACATTCAGGATACATTCAGGCAGCAGCCTCCTGCTCATCAGGTCTTCCAGACCCCAGGGTGGGAAGATGGAGGTAGGTGCGCCCAGCCTGCCAACCACCGACTCTGAAAGCCTCTACTGCCATCTACTGACCAGTGGGGGAATTCATGGGCAAAATGCCAAGAAGGTGAGTTCCTCACAGTTAAAAGTTGTAATAATCAGTTCTGGCAGCCCCCTTTCCTAACAAATGAGGAAATCCCAAGACCCGCAGAAGTAAGGGGCTTCTAGGATGGCATACCATCGGCCGTAGCAGCCTATCTCCCCTGGACCCAGATTGGTTCTGCCCACCCGCAGTTTTTCCATTTGAAAATAGAGCCACACTAGCCTGCAAGAAAAATCCAAGACTGGGTCTACGTTAATATTTGCCTTTCAGGGACCCTGATATAGCTGTCTCTTGTGAGGCTATGCCAGTGCCTGGCAAATATAGAAGTGGATGCCCACAGTCAGCTATAGGATAGAACACGGGGACCCCAGCTAGAGAAAGTACCCAAGGAACTGAAGGGGTCTGCAAACCTATAGGTGGAACAACAATATGAACTAACCAGTACCTGCAGAGCTCGTGTCTGCATATATAGCAGAAGATGGCCTAGTCAGCCATCGTTGGGAAGAGATGCCCCTTGGTCTTGCAAACTTTATATGCCCCATACAGGGGAACGCCAGGGCCAAGAAGTGGGAGTGGGTGGGCAGGGGAGCAGAGTTGGGGGGGTATAGGGGACATTCGGGATAGCATTTGAAATGTAAATGAAGAAAGTATCTAATAAAATAATTTAAAAATTAAAATTAAAAATAAATAAATATTTGCCTTTCAGCCCAGAGCTCGGTGCCACAGGGCCAGCAATGCCCTTCAAGGACAAGGTTTTGAACTATTTGTTTTTAAAGTATTTGCTGGGTTTTGTTTTGTTTTTTAGAATATGAAGGTACCAGGTTTGTTCACACATGTTCTCTCTCTCTCTCTCTCTCTCTCTCTCTCTCTCTCTCTCTCTCTCTCCCTCTCCCTCTCTCTCTCCTGTAATCCCAACACTTAGGAAATTGAGCTACCAGGCAGGAAAATCTTGAGTTTGAGGTTAGATTGGGCTACAGCAAGACTCTGTGTGTGTGTGTGTGTGTGTGTGTGTGTGTGTGTGTGTCAGAGGTTGGTGAAGTGGGGGGAGAGAAGAAAGAAAGGCATAAGGGAAGGGAGAGAGGGAGGGGGACAGGATGGGCCATGTTTATTTTACTTTACAACATACTTTAAAGTTTTTGCCATTTACATGCTAAGTATATTATCGACTGCATTTTAAGTGACCCTGATCATCCTAAAACTGATACCTTTTTAAAAGAATGCTGACTTTCAAATGCGGACAAACAATATTACTTGCCCAAAACAAACAAACAAAAAATCTACCGTAAGAATAAATACCCTAAAATACAAAAAGAAAAAATTAAGATAATAAAATATTACAATAAAATTAAAATAAAGCCATGTATTATACCTCCTTTTCCTGTTTGGAGGAACCATTGTTTACTAATGGAAAAGGAAGGTCTCCCTCCCAGCTAAGAGTGAGACAGATGTGACAACAAAAAAAAAATACAGCTTTAGGCAGCTTCCATGTGCAGCCCAGCCTCTGCAGCTCGTGCAGGCTATTTCGCTCCGCATCCACTTTCTCTGTTTCTAGACTCACTACTGAGCTTGGGGGAAAGAGGGGGAAAAAAACTCTTACCAGGATCTTATGTGTTCTAAGTCCTAAACCCAGGGACTGTGGGTTCTCTGCCAAATTGTGATCGCATCCTGCCCAGGGATGTGTCCAGCAGGCACCTTTACAAATGACTAAGATCCACAGGCATTCTTGTGCACTGCTCCAGCTTCATCGGCTGGCCGGTGCATCTGTTGGAATGGTAGCATGGCAATATCATCTCTTTGAAAATCCCCACGCTCACCCGTCCTACAATCCAGTCCCTGCTTCCTGCAAGTGAGTGTCACCAGGCTGCTTGCTCAGAACAGACTTTGGCGAAATCGTAGAGCACATATGGAGGGTCCCTGCACCAAATTCACCTGGCAACATCCTCTTGTATCTCACTGACAACTTACTGCATGCTTGAGTGGGGCTATCTTAATTAAACAAAGAAGGTTAATGAGCAATTGCTCCCGAATGCTCAACTTGTATGTCTGGTTTGAAAATATACAGAGGTCTACTTAAAGAATCAGATGGAAGCAAGCTAGTTAGCCAATCACTATCCAAAGCAGACCGTCACCTTCAAACCCTTAAAAGAAAGATTCTTTTAAAACCAATTACCCACATCTTAAGTCAATTTGAAAATGTTTATTTTATTCAAAATAGGAGCAAAAGGAATAAATGAAAAAATAGAAAACAGCCGGGGGGGGGGGNGCACGCCTTTAATCCCAGCACTCAGGAGGCAGAGGTAGGCGGATTTCTGAGTTCGAGGCCAGTCTGGTCTACAAAGTGAGTTCCAGGACAGTCAGGGCTATACAGAGAAACCCTGTCTCAGAAAAAAAAAAAAAAAAAAAAAAAAAAAAAAAAAAAAAAAAAAAAAAAAAAAAAAAAAAGAAAAGAAAAAAGAAAAAATAGAAACCAGGGCTATTTTGTTGTTTTGGTTTTTTGTTTTAATTTTGGATTTCATTTCTTTTCCTTGTCTATTTTTAATGATTTATTTATTTTAATTTTATGTGCATTGGTGTTTTGCCGGCGCATGTTTCTGTGTGAGGGTGTCAGATCTCCGGGAACTGGAGTTAGACAGGTGTAAGTTGCCATGTGGGTGCTGGGAATTGAACCCAGGTCCTTTAGAAGATCAGCTAGTGCTCCTAACCACTGAGCCATCTCAACAGCCACTGTTAACCCCTGTATGAATCTCTTCCCCCATTCATCATTCTGGTTTTTCAACTTTATACAAAAATGGTTCCATACAAAACATCCCACTGCGCAATATTTGTTTAAGGTAGCAATAAATCGCAGATACCTTTCAATCCTTCCAGGTTCCTATGTGACAGCGTTTGTGCTAAATATAGAACATGCCATTTACAAAAAGTTGAAGCCATTTAAAAAAGCTGGACGTGGAGTCACATGCCAGAACACACAGATGGATGAGAATCAAGAGTTCAAGGTTATCTTGAGCATAAAGTAAGTTCAAGGAAATCTGGAGGTGCCAACAGGATCATGTGCTGAGTGTTCTGAATGCTAGACATTCATTTGCATGTTCCTGTGAATGTGTGCATATGTGTGTGTGCATGTGGGCATGTGTAGGCCAGAGGTCTTGCACAGGTATTGGTCTTCCAGGGCCATCCATTGTATTTTTTTGACACCAGCTTTCTCACTGAGACCTGGATCTTGCAGATTTAGCTAGATAGGCTGGCCAACAAGCCACAGGAATCCTCCTATCCTTGCTTCCCTGGTACTAGGATAACAATTATGCACCGCCACACCCAGCTTTTTATGTGGATGTTGGATTCAAATGCAGATCTTGAGGCTTGAGTGGCAAGCGCTTTACCTTCTGAGCTGTCTCTCCAGCATCAACTTATTAGCATATGTTAATTGCACCTAGTCCTGGGATTCAATGTGGCATGAATCCCATGCATGCACTGGGCATGGCATGCACTGATCAAGTGCGAACACCCTTCCCAATCCAGCCCCCACCCATTCAGGTCTGGGACAACTGATAAGTCTACCTTCAGATTGACTTTTGTAGTTCCACACATGAGAGAGGACAGACTCTACTTGTCTTCCTGTGACTGGCTTGCCCAACGTCCTTCAGTTCCATTCAGTTGCTGAAAAGAACAGGATGTCACTCTTTCCTTACACTGCATAATACTCTGCTGTACACACTGCATACATTCTTTATCTATCCATCTGGCATTCTGCCCTGTGGCCAGTTCCATATCTTGGCTATTTTGAGCAGTGCCATGATAAACCTGAGCATACAGTTGCGACATACCCGTTGCATATTCACCTGTAGCTGGAGTGGTTGGATCATATGGTAGATCTATTTTTGGTTTCCCGAGGAAGGTTCATACTGTTCTTTATAATAGCTGGATTAATTTACATCCTTACCAACAATGTCAAACTCGATCAGGTATGGCTTCTTGCCCTGTCAACCATCTTTTTGTTTTGTTTTGTTTTTCTTAGTATTCATTAGTTATTTTATTTATTTACATTTTCAAATGTTGTCCTCCTCCCTGGCCTCCTCTTGACCCCTACCCTTTCCCCCTCCCCTTTGTCTCTAAGAAGATGCTCCCCAACCCACCCACCCACTCCTGCCTCACCCCTCTAGCATCCCTCTACGCCGGGGCAACAAGCCTCCACAGGACCAAGGGTCTCCCCTCCCATTGATGCCAGATAAGGCAACCCTCTGCTACATATGTAGCTGGAGCCATGGACCCACCTATGTAAACTTTTTGGTTGGTGGTTTAGTCCCTGGGAGATTTGGGGCATCCAGTTAGTTGGTACTGTTGTTCTTCCTCTGGGGTTGCAATCAATCCCCTTCACCTCCTTCAGTCCTTCCCCTAACTCTTCCACTGGGGTCCCCAGTCTCAGTCTAATGGTTGGCTGTGAGTATCTGCTTCTATCTTACTCAGATGCTGGCAGAGCCTCTCAGAGGACAGCCATACTAGGCTCCTGTCCGAGAGCACTTCTTGGCATCAGCAATAGTGTCAGGGTTTAGAGTCTGCAGATTGCGTGGATCCCCACGTCGGGCAGTCTCTGCATGGCCTTTCCTCCAGTCTCTCCTCCAATTTTTGTCCCTGTCCCTCCACTCTCTTCAGGCTTTATCTCCCCTCTGCTGGGTATTTCAGCTAATGTCACCACCATTGGACCCTTGGGAACCTCTTGCTTCCCCGGCACCTGGGACTTTCTAGTGGTCCTCACAGCCCCCCGGCCCCCAACCTCCACTACTACATATTTCTATTCATTCTCCTGACCCTCTGGACTTCTCTCCAGTCAACAATCTTAAGTGTCAAGCTTGGAAAAAAAAAAATTGAGCTAGATGTCAGGAGATCTGGGCTATAGTCACACTTACTCAATTCACCAACCAAAGAATCCTGGCTACAGGACACATTTTATCTGAGCCTCAGTTTCCTAATCTGTACACTGTGTTAAGGCTGCCTTGCCAAGTCTAAATTGAAACAACGAAAGAAATAATTACGCTTCGGACAACCTCCAGAGATCATCGCGAATGCTGTTGAAGGTCCATCAATGGGGAGTCTTAACACTTTGAAATACCTCGAATAATAATTATAAATAGGGAAGGAATTGTTCAACCCAGCTAATTTTAGAGATAGAGAAACTGACTCCCTGGGAAGTTAGACAGCTTACTAAAAGTCTTCACTGTGAATCAGGAATCCCAGTGAAAGCTAGAAGTCAGCGTTCAGATCCACACGACATCCCTGATAAAATGCATGTCCTCGTAAGCATGTTAAAGACAGCCCAGTTCCTTACCATTTATTTCCGCTCAAGAGAAATAAACTAGACATTTGCCACTTACCATTCCAGCTCTAACATTTGTCTTAAACTTCTCTGAACTTTGAATGTTTCTTTGTCTCTTACAAGAACAAGGCCTTCTTGAAGGAGTAAGGAAAAAAAGTGAATTTGAGCTCAGTTTTTGCATATGCTGGGTGAGTTGTGTATAGCTCCCCCCAATACTCTCCCCCCACCCCCCACCCCCTACCCCAGTCCCTAACCTAAAGTGGTCTGGAGAATTGATCACATCCCAGGAATTTGGAAAGCTGCCTAGGCTGGGGAAATTAGTTACAGAGTCACAGAGTGACATGTGCTGCCTGTCCCATGAAAGTCACTTCCAGCTTGGAACTGATCTCAAATTCCTGCCTTCTGAATGGTGTTTCAGATGCCTGTGGGCAGTCACCAAAATGAAAGGAAGTTAGGAGGAAGGGACCTTCCAACACCCTGCCCAAGACCCACAAGCACAACAGGGAGGGGAGCTCTAACCTAACCCTCCACCAGCCCTTGCTTGACAGCGAGGTTTGAGCAAGGCTATCAAGTTCAATTTGTCCTCAATGGAAGTACTTATTTAACAGCACAGGGACCCTTGAACTCCATTAAACTTTTTAAACTATGCACACAGCATACAGGAGGGTAGATGGGTTTCTTATACATAAGCCTGTTGAATGCTGTGGACCCTGAAAAGTTCTGCGGACCTCCACTTAACTCATCTGGTCCTTGTCCACACAGCTTCAAAGGAGAGGTGCTGTTTCTGTGACAGCCACAGGAACTGTGCTCAGGAAGTGGAAGAAGGTGTTCAAGGTCAAAAACTAGGAAATGAATAGATAAACTTAACCCAGCCCTGAATGATGCTAAATCCTAGGCTCTAAACAAGTTGGATAAATGGAAGCAAAATGACTATAAAATAATGAGTTAGGCTGAACGATCTGGCCTGTTTTATTGAGTCCAAGACTCGGTCATACAAGAACACTTCCTTTTCCATAGATGATATACCCCCAAGACTTCTAGGATATCTGAGACTTGAAGACAGCCTCATATACTAACAAACAGTGTGAGATCTCAATAACCCACCCAAAGACTTAAATAACAAATGAGAAAATAATTGGTGGGTTGAATATTACACAAATGAGTGGGTAGCATGGCTATGTTGAAAGCGATCATTCAAATTCCAGGATACAGGTATTGCCATACTCTGGGCTGAGAGATCAATCAGTTGACCAAGTACTTGCCTCCCAAGTGTAAGGTCCTGAGTTTAGCCCCAGGGACCTTGTGTGATGGTTCATGCCTACAATTAAGCAGTGGAAAAATACGGGTCAGTTCTCCTGGTATATATGGTAAAGATCCAGGCCAGTGAGAAGACTTGTCCATAACAAAACTCAGAAAGCATCTGAAGACCAACACTCAAGTGTTCTATGAGCTACACACACACACACACACACACACACACACACAGACACCAAAAAGGATATACAATGCAAAAATGAATGTACTTTAAAATTTATAAATCATTTCTGGAATCTTACATTTAAACCTTTTGGGCTGCTACTGACCATAGGTAAATAAAACCACCAATGTGAAATTGTCCATTGTAAGTTGACTATTGCAAGGTTTTAGGGTTGCAATGACTGGCAATGTCTTTCTTTAACTCAGAATACGCTATCACTCTAATTCCTGTTCTTTGGTTTCCCACACCCTCCTCTGAGAAGCCAGACTCAGACCTCGTTCCCATGAGAGACATCCCCTGTCTTCACAAAGGAACTCTTGTCTGATTTCAGTTCTTCTAATGGGAGTTTAAGCAAACGGTTTCTTGCTCTATCCCAACTTAAAAAAAAAAAAAAAAAGCATGATTGTCCTCTAGTTCACATTACCCTCACAGTTACAATATGGGCTTAGATATTGTGGATGTAAGATGGGATCCTTTTTTTTTTCCCCCTCAAACCCGAGAGCTTCAAGGGGCTCAGAGAAATTTTCATTTATTTCATCCTCCCTTCAGACAAGACCACTCTACATCAGCAAAGCACAGAAGCATCCTGTGAGAGCCACAGTAAGATTATTATTATTAGCCATTCTTTGTGAAGGAGGAACTCAAGGCGAGGCAAGCTGGATGGACAACGTCAGGTAGTTTGTAACTAGGGCAAAAAGGGCAGCGGGAGCCTGGGTCTCTCTCTAACAGCCTTTGCCAAGGGATCTAAGAAGTACTAACTACAAAGTATGAACATTATAAAGGGGCAGGGACATGAGACTATTATCTTATAGACATCCCACTTTTCTGACACTATCTTCATTGTCCTGTAGATATCAAGGAATACCAACTAATTCACAGTCCCCTGCAAGTGCTGTGGTGGGAATTAATAACTACCTCAGACAGACAGGCCAGGACCACCCTCTACAGGCAAGACATGCCTCACACACTGGTTCTCTAATGGTTCCTGCATGTCCCATAAGCTCTCAAGGCATTCTCCAGGTCTTTGCAACAGGCAAGCAAAAGGGGAAGCATTGGCATAGCTTAGCCATCTCCCAATCATATGCCATTGGCAGGTTCCCTCCATGGTTTCCTGACCTCTGCACTGAGTTTAATGATGCTTGCCCAAAAGATAGGTCTTTAGCCTAACTCTCTGAACCAGTGAATGTAACCTTCCCTACAGGGTCCTTGCAGATACAGTTGTGTTTGCAGATATAACCGTATTAAAGATCTTGACATTAGGTTACTCTGGGTGTTTTAAATGGGCCTAAATCCATTGTGAAATGCCCTTATATAAGAGATTCTTGGAAGGGATGCAAAGAGAGGAGAAAAATTCTCCATGTGGACAGGGGTAGAGATATGATCCTGCTACAAGTCCAGGAACATCTAAAGGGAAGTATCTGAGGAAAGTGAAGATGAATTCTCTCCTTTGGGGCCTTCAGAATTGCCATGGCCCTGTCCACAGCTTACAGATTCTGACCCCCTGTACTGTGAAAGAATATATTTCTTCTGGGGTGTTTATTTTGTTTTGTTTTGTTTTGTTGGTGTTGTTTGTTTGAAGCCTCTGAACTTCAAAGTCATTGGTTACGCATCCTTAGGAACACCTATACCAGTAATACCTCTCCAGTGTCATGTTGTGCCAAGCACATAACCCACCCCAGAGCTCGTGCTCCATCCTAGGCTGGTTTTGCCTCTGTGATGCTGAAAGCAAGCACAAGCCCCTGCTCACTATCCCTCTCCCTCAGAAGGCCGTTCTTTCGCCCATGTTAGGATAATGGGTTTGCAAACATCTGTTGAAGAATATGTTGAAGAACATATGACCGGTGGTTATTTTTCAAGATGATGGCCCCCAAATGTTGCTCCAAGCAAAGCTACATGGAACCTGAAAATTCAAAGCACCTTACAACTGATTCTGGTACAAAACACGGCTGACATTCAAGCCGGACACACTGACAAAATGTCCATTCTGACATTGATGTGATGACAGTGACATCAGACAGTGATGAGAGTGACATCCAATGTGATGACTGACATCTGACAGCGATGGCATGATATGATTCAATACTGTCACTGTCACCCCTGAACTGAGGCAAGCAGAGAAATGTAAAATGCTGAGGTTAAGCAGTATGGAGTGCTCACACTGTGTTGAAGGGGATCGTGTGCGCATGTTACAACTTAGGAAAGCTGAATGAAAGAAAGAAGGATTGCCGCCTTTAATCCCAGCACTCGGGAGGCAGAGGCAGGCAGATTTCTGAGTTCGAGGCCAGCCTGGTCTACAAAGTGAGTTCCAGGACAGCCAGGGCTACACAGAGAAACCCTGTCTCAAAAAANCAAAAAAAAAAAAAGAAAAGAAAAGAAAAGAAAAGAAAAGAAAAGAAAAGAAAAGAAAGAAAGAAAGAAGGATTGCAGGGAAGAGCCACAGTACAGCTGCTCTATATTCCTTCACCCAGAACTGCTCCATTCATCTGCTTGGGCATGGGCTTCTTTGAAGAGAAGGAGAAATGAAAGCATTACCATGACACTTTTCAAACAATCCTAACAAACTTGTAAAGTAAAACTTTCTGGGATGAAAATTGAGGTCCACAGTAATTTAGTGACGGAAGCAAAATTATCCAGTAAGTGATATCGCACTGACTGACAGCCATGACAGGAGTCTCAGACTCTGTGCATCTATCTGTTGCTTCTGTAGCCACAGCCTCAGTACCTTGGCCTTACTGTTTTAGTATCTTGGTCCCCCAGAACTCCTCTTCAGGTACAACAGCACCACACTCCAAAGAAGGTCCAAAGAAGGTCCACATCATGACAGCAGAGGATGTTGGGCAGGGTAATCAGAGCCCTTGCAGGAGGTGTGGTCTTCAAGGAGCTCAGGCAGCCTAGCTTCCCGGCTGTTGCTATGGGAGGTGGTGTCCTTGCTAGTCAGATCTTCCTCCCCAGTGTACCATTCCCTTCCCAAGCACTAACACCCAGGCCTTATCTGACTGAGAAAATGTCCAGAGCATAGGGCCGTTGAGATAGTTCTCGGAACACAATGGCAAGGCACATTTTTGTTTTTTCACAGAGAAGATAGGAAGGAGTAGAAAGAACATGGTGACTACCAAGATACTTCTAAGAACAAGTCTTTATCTACTCCGACCCAACTCTAGATGCTTGGGCTGGTGTCATAACTGGTTGATCAGGTATTTGTGTAAAGTCCAAAGTGATCCAGAGGCAAAGGCGCACAAATATGAAGGCCAATAAGAGATTCGTCTGTCAACCACCACAATGGATTACCAGTAAAGCACAGGCTCAGTGGCACACATCTGGAATGCCAGGACTTGGGAATAGAAATTCAGGAGGATCAAGAGTTTGAATCTGGCTTTAGCTACATGGCCAGACCCTGTCTCAAGCTGGAGAGGTGGCTTAGCACTTAAGAGTACTTGGTTCTCTTGCAGAATGGCACATGTAGTTCAGTTCCCAGCACCCATACAAAGCAGCTCACAACAGCCTGAAACTCCAGCTCCAGGGGAACCAATGCCCTTTCCTGGCCCTTTGGGTATACAAGCACTCGCAGATGCAGACGCAGATGCAGATGCAGAATTTAAAACAAATCTTTAAAAAATATATATACAATAAATGTCTGGAAACCAGAAGTGTCTTACCAAACCCCTACCATGGAGGGTTCACATGGTCAAAATGGAATGTCTATATGGGATCTTCCCTCAGGGAAACCTAATTCTATAAGGACAAGGAAGGAAGTCATGAGTAAGCTCAAGGGAGAACAGGGATTGTTGCAGACAGCAGCAACTGAAATCATAGCAAACTCAGGACCATTAACAGAGACAGAGGTTTCTGGAATATGCAGTATATACTGTATGCTTACTGCCCAGGTAAAGTTCTAAGAGCTTCACACAGATCATCTCCTTGTGCCCTAAGAATAGTACTGTGCAGTGCCAAGTAGCATCCTTCCAGATAACAGGAAACAAAATTGAGGCAAAGAGAAGTTGCCCAAGATACATAACTAGACAGTCATGGAGGAAGACTGAAAGTCCATGTTCTTAGTCACCTTGTACTTAAGGAAGTTTGTCATGAGCAGGATGGAAGGGCTGGTCACCCAGAACATCCCTTCAAATAGCCAGATATCTGCATTTAATCAAAATTAGATTGTAGTCAAGTAACTGTTCTTAGAGAATTAAACCAGGCAGGAAGGGTTTCAAGTGTTCTCAACGCAAACAGGTGACAAATGTCTACAGTGATAGGGACACCTGAGTATTACACATCATGTACATGCCATGAAATGTCACTCTTTTACCCCATAAATGTGAATCAATCTCTTATCAGTTGAAGATTCAAAGTAAACAAGTGGCTAAGGAAAAATCAAAACAGTGAGCAGAGAAGTTGTCCACCAGAAAAAGCCCTGCTATGTCAGCCACAACATCCTACTCATCCCACTGAGTTTTATGTTTCATTGTCACAGCCAACGTGTGATCACAGTAGAGGGTCTTGGGGCTGAGGAGTCGGCTTAGTGGATGCAGTGCTTGTTGCACAAGCATGAAGACCAGAGTTTATATCCCCAGCCCTCAAATAAAAGTTGGCCAGACTTGTCTGCCTGCAATCCTAGCATTCAGGGGGATATAATGCAGAGCGGGGACTCCCAGGGCAGGCTGCTAGCAAGACTCCAGGTCCCCAAATCACAAGCTCTGTGTTCAGAGAGACTCTGCCTCAATTAATCAAGTAGAAAGTGATTGGGGAAGGCAACTGTCATCAAAATCTAGCCTGTACATGAATGTACATGCATGTATCCACATAACAGGCAAACACATATACACAGGTATATGCATACCACCCACACATATATATTTGGAAGGAAAAAAAGGAGGGAGGGAGGGAGGGAGGGAAGGAAGGAAGGAAGGAAGGAAGGAAGGAAGGAAGGAAGGAAGGAAAAAGTTTCTTTGTGGAACTGTGGAGGGCACGGGATGGCTAACAGAAGAACACTGGTATTTGGAAACCAGGCATAAAGTCCACAGATTGACTGACGGCTGGCCAGTGGGAGAGAAATCATAGAAGACTGGATGCTAGAGGAGCTGACTATACCCTAGGAAGTCAAGGCCAGCCTTTCTCCTGTTTGTTCATCACCCTCTACATGCCCACAGCAAAGGAGTTCCTAGCTCGGGGAGTTCCTCGGGAGAAGATACAGAAGGAGCCCGTTCTTATGGAGCTCCAACATAGGAGTTTCCAGACTGCCCTATTTAGAAATCTTTAAGTTCTCTGGACTGATGGAGGGTGCAACCTAACAAAAGGAGACTTAGTGTGTTAGCTCTCTTAACTCCACCCACCCCTTCCAAAAACAAAAAGCAGAGCTATGGGGATGCTCGGCAAAGAGTATGAATTTGTCAACCCTCTTGGGTTGTCAGCTCTCTTGGGGGAGGATAAGACGCAATGCATCATGGGAGTACAAAGTCAAAACAAGCCTGGCTAAGACACGAGAGTGGAAAACATAGATGTTATTCTCAAATTGAAGTAAGTGATTTCCTCCCCCTCCCCCCCCCAAAAAAAAGACATTTAGGAATTTTATTTGAGAACTTTAAAGATATTCATTTTAAAGGGCACTTTAGAGGTATGTTCATGCCCAAGCATACTCAGTTTAAGGTTAGAGTTCGGAAAGGAAAGACAGACACATTTTTGCACGTGTTTAGCTCAAGATCACAGAGCACATGTTTAAAAGGTTAAAATGACAGGACCGCTTTGGAGCACTCTCAGTATATGTTATAGTGACTGTGGGCAGGCGCCTGCTCAGTGGTCCTCATAAGAACAGTGGACAGGAACATCTCTGAGCATGCAGAGCCTGAATCATAAAGATGGAAGACAGAAACAAGATGCCCTTGGGCTTGATCCAGATGAACTATATGGTTTTAGCTGAAAACAAAAAGAAAAGGACACTTTGATGGTCTATGACATAGGAGTTAGTCCCTAAAGGTGCCTGGTGCCTTTAATAAATAACACACATGCTCCCAGTGGCAGATGAAAGAAATTGTTGTCATGTCACATATCAAAGAAAGAAAGACTCAAGGCTGGATATTGCCTTTTCCTTCTTCTGAGACAAGAAAGTGTGTCCAGCTTCACAAACTCACGGATGAAAAATAGTCAAGGCCCTGAGACTTTGGTGAGAAAATGCTAGAACAAGTCATGATTGCAGATCTCAGGCCCCCACCTCAGCACGTTGCTTCCCGCTGGGCAGTTTGGGGACATGCCTGTTTTCCCCTCAGTAGATGTCCAGTCCCTTGAAGAAATGAATGGGTCCAGCATCCCTTCTGACATCGCTACTGCGTCCTGTCCCAGGATGGCCTCTGGAGACATTCAATGCGCTGGCTTCTTTGTCAAAAGAGCCACTTGTAAGAACACATGTCTTTCTGTCACTTTTGTCCTTCCTTGATTCTGCTACAGAAGTATAGTGCTTAAGCCTACACGGCAAATTGTCACTTGTTCCATTAACAAAGTCAATCCTTTTCCTCTTTCAAAGCTTGTCTCAAATGCCATCTTTCCAGGTAAGCATTCTGTATTCACACTGTGACACTCCCCTGTGCCCGCGTCCCATGCCACTCAGCCCCTCCTGCTTAGGTGTCTCCTTCACAGCCTTATCATTTCCTTGAGGACCTGTCAGGCACCTTTGTGTCTCTAATACACGCTGGTGAGCAAACATTTAAAGAATACACGTGTGAAGAATGGCTGATTTAGTCAATGAATAAATAAATACAGAGATCAAATGACAGGGAGGTGACATGTGGGAACCCAGGGGTTAAAAGGCAATAAGAGGCTCCGAACTCTAACCAGAGCTTCAGCCCTGAGTTCTGTGTTATCTCGGCGAAGGTGCTTCTGTTCTTGTGGCTTTCTGTCCACTCAAAGATACCCAAGGATCCCTACATCCCACCACAGAGATATATACACACACGCATGTTCATACAGGCACTATTCACAATAGCTAAGAGATGGAACCAACCTAGATATCTGCCAACAGATGAAGAGATAAAGAAAATGTGGGATATACGTGCAATGGAATTCCATCATGAAGGTAAATGAGATCATTGCGTCTCCAGGTAAAGGGATTTAACTGGAAATCATCATGACATAAAACAAACCAGGCTCAGAAAGCCACATTGTGAATTTTTATCATATATACAGAAGCTAGACTTCAATGCGTTTCTATGAAATATTATATATACATATATAATGTGTGAGCATAGGTTATGGAGCTAGAAAGGAGACCGTGAGAGAGGAAAGGAATCTTAAGAAGGATGAAAGGTAGCAATAGAATGTGGGTGACTGGTGGGAGCAAGGTGAGCAGTGAGGGGGAAGAGGAGATGGGTGGGGGAGGGGGAGAGAAGGCTCCACAAAGGCAATGTACGAAAATGCTGAAATAAAGCCCATTATTTGCGTGTTAAATTTTTTTTTAAGAAGCTAACCTATTTTTCTTAAAAGAAGGACTCAGAGTTGAATTGTCACAACTCCCCATGAATGAAAGAAGTCCTTGGACAAACCGCATTAACGGATGTTTTGTGCCTCTGCCCTTGAAAACAACAATTAACCTCACCCAGCTCTTATCATCAGTAACAGGCCCTTCTCTACCCTCATCTGCACCAGAAACACCACTGCCTCAAGAGAGACCTCCTTGGGGTGTTGGCGAACAAAAGTGACTGTCACATCTGGTCACTCTCCCCTGACATGGCCTGCCCTTGGGATACACGCATGGACTGTGAACACGTGGGCCTCTTGAAGGCTGGAAAGACAGCCTCTGCTCTCTTGAAATGATTGTGCAATTCCATGCTGCTATCAGGGCTGACAAGGAGGCCACTCCTAGCCCTGGACCCTTCAGTTAGGTTCAACTCCAGGTCAAGTCAGGGGCCCCCAGCAGCTTAGGGGCACAGGATCCACAGGAAGAAATTCCAGGACTTTGCCAGAAGCTAACAACAGTTCCCAGCTGTTCCCAGCCGCCTCCTGCCATTCACGCCGTTTAGAGTGGGGGGGGTCTCTGCACAAATTTCATCAGAAGGAGGGGCAGATGGATGCTTTTGCCTCTGGGTCAGGGCACAGGACAGGCCATGGAGAAACAACAGCCTCTTTGTTGCTGTCAGTTCCTGCACAGACCCTTGACAGAGACCTCCCTCTTCCTGGATCTCTTTGGGGACCATGACACCAGTTGTACTGCTGTGGCTAGCCTTAGGTAGTGACTTTAAGCCTCTCCTGCAGGCTCAAGGAGGGCCCGTAGCCTTGCTCTGCAGTTCCTCTGGGGCACATGTTACAAAGCTCTCTTATCAAAGGTAGTTCTTGATCAGGGCACTGTTGAGCAGTAGCAAAGCAATGTTCACCTTAGAATAAACGTTGCTGGCCGTGCCTGTTTCTGCCCTCTTCCTCACACAGCCCACCATATGCCACCTCACTCCCACCCCATCAAACTGTTGGACCTCTTTTTATTCATCACCTAGGACTCAGCTTTTAAGTCCCCAACTCAGAAATGCTTTTGCAGTCCATCTTTAGCAACCTATACCCTTCCTTCTAATATATCCATCTATTCACTGTCTTTACTTTTCCTTTGTGGACAATCTGACATTTGTGCGCATGGGTATTTGAATAGAGGGCAAGCCCCCACTGGGACTTTAGTCTCATGTTGGTTCACACAGTGCCTGATCATGGAAGAGTTGTGGGAAAGAATGCATAAATTCAAAGATGACTTAATCTTCAGAACTCTAGAGGAGAAATGTTTATATTTATAAATGCTATGAAGCCCTTAGTGCGTGGTATCTCAAGTGTGTCTTTTGTTATTTGCTGTGTGTGTATGCGTGTGTGTGTGTGTGTGTGTGTGTGTGCGTGTGTGTGTGTGTATGCGCGCGCACACATGCATGTGCACATTCAAGCACAAGTGTGCATGTGTTCAAATGTGTGTACACAGCTCTGTTTCTTTGCTCTTCTGTAAAATAAATGCAGAATGGAGAAGAGAGATATTTGCTCTCAAGGAGATCACAGGCCACTGGGGAAAACAGTTAAGCCATTTGGAATTGCCAACACAGCATCCTCAAGGAAAGCTCAAATGTGTGAGAGCATGACAGTGTGCACTGAGTGACAGGGACTGTGAGGTACAGAAGCACTAAAGTCTTTCTTCAAACCACAGAGCTGGCAACCAGCAGAACTAGGATCCAGGTCCACCAACTCTCTCAGCATAGGTTTTCTAGTAGCCCTCCTCCTGCCCTTCCCCATGTGGATGGCTTGGAACCCTTGCATCTGGCAGCAGGAGGATGCAGCATTCCAGAACTCCTCACCTTGCGGGAGAGCCTCTGCCAGGGACATGAAGCCCTTCAGAAACCTGCTCTCTAATCCACATGAAGGGTCCCGAGAAGAAAGTTGGGTGATGGCTGCAGGGCTCACGATAGCCTGGCTGAACCAACCGTCGTCACTTCTTTCCTGCTTCAGGAACTTTAAGGTTTGTGCAGCAGGGGACTTCCTTTAAACTGTGCCAGGGGAGAGTGTATTCCATTAGTACTGTCACAGTGGGGGTCCTCGCCAAATGGATGCTGGGCAGCATCCATTCCTCAAAGGAAAGAGAGTCTCTGACTTAGTGGACAAGACCCTGATGAGCAGACGCTCGCTGAGCTACGAAGCACAAACTCTGCATTCACAAAACCACATCATCTGGGGCGAGTTGTTCAAATTGGCCCTTACAGTCTTCATCTGAAAAGTAGATTCTTAACACCAAGGCGGCACGTCACCAAGCACCAGCACCAAGGTTGGCTCCGTTACAATAACCTTTTGGTTCTCTGGCTTTGAACTCTCATTTTCTATCCCTATTTCTTGTTTTCTCTCTCCCCTTCTTCCTGTCCTCCTCGCTCTTCCCCTCCCCCTCCATCTCTCTCTTCACCCACACCCCTCCCAATAGTACCAAGAATTGCACCCAGAGCCTTGAAGAGCTGCACCTCAAGCTGGCTTTGAACGTGCAATCCCCCTGCCTCAGCTTTCTGAGCCTCCAGGATTCTAACTCCTGTACCCAGACACACCGTCTCCCCTGATCTTTATCTCCTTCTACCATTTCTGGCCATTTTCTCTCTATCAAGGTCCTCTAAACTCTGACTACCTGTGGAGAGCAGCTCTCAGCAGCCTGTGCTCGGCATGCAACGGGGCCCAAAAGGAAGGGTAACCCATGTCCTGCTGGAGTTATTGGAGAAAAATCAGAGACTAGACAGTGTCCAGAAAGTCTCTGAAGTGAATCTATAGAAGAGATGGGATGGGTTCTGATCAAGACAACAGATAGGTCATAGATGGAGGAAGCAGCTGAGAGACATATGTAAAACATGGCACACAGCTTAGGCAATGACTTGAAACAGGAGGCAACAGAAAGAGTCCAAAACCATCTTCTGAGGCTTCCAGCTCTGAAGAGTGGACTCGAGTGTCACAGGTAGAAGAGATTTGGAATGCAGGAGCTGCAAACCCATGGCAGGAAGAGACAGTGACTGAAGATGCTTTCTCTTCTATCCATGTTTCCCATGTCAGCATGGGATTGAGATGCCCCAGGTACGTGTGTGTGTGTGTGTGTGTGTGTGTGTGTGTGTGTGTGTGTGCGCGCGCGCGCGCACTACAGAAAGGCATTCAAGGGTGTTGCTTGGAGCTTGCACAGTGGCCCTGGGAAATGAAGCAGCCTCCACTTCCTATGCAGAGCTACCTAGCTACTCAGCTACCCACATCAGCCTCATGGTACACATGGTGTGAAGTGACCTACATGATAGACAGGAAATGGCCAAGAGGTACACAGCAAATAGATCAGAGGAAGAATCGAGATGTCTGCATCAGCAGCTTGGTTTGCAGTCATTTGGTAGAAGCTAGACAGGAATGATTTTTTTTTTTTTTAATGCCAGGGTTATCCCTGTACCCCAATGCTCCAAGGAAGTCAAAGCAGGGAGAGGTAACCTCAAGTTCCAGGCTAGCCTGGGCTACAGAATGAGATGCTACATCAACACACACACACACACACACACACACACACACACACACACACGTACCTGGGGCATCTCACACACACACACCATTTAAAAAAAAAAATTCATGAATTACTAGGGTCAGAAAAAAGAGACATGGAGCTCACAGAAATCTAAACCTAAGTTTAAAAAGTCACAAAATGCTGATGTAGAATAATTTTTAAATAAAGCAACACAAAGAGAAGACCATTTATGATCCTATCCACCAATGTAGCAAACGGTGTTAATGTGGACACACTTCTTTCTTTTAAGCTTCCCTTGTTTTTTTGTTTTGGGGAGTTTTTTTTGTTTTTGTTTTTGTGTTTGTTTTTGTTTTTTTAAACAAGATTGTGCAATTAAGAAGCACAAGTGTAATCTCACTATTTTAAAAATCCATACGTTTAACCAAATAGGTGAAGTTCATAGAGGAAAGGAGGGAGGGAGGGAGGGAGGGAGGGANAGGGAGGGAGGGAGGGAGGGAGAAAGGGAGGGAGGGAGGGAGAAAGGGAGGGAAGGAAAGAACAAAGGGAAAAGGTAAAGCCTCTTAGTGGGCAACAGACCTCCATGAGCCTGACAGAGGCCTGAGAATAGTGTGGGTTTGAGAAGGCTCTGGTTTCTTTCAAATTTGTTTTAAATATTACCTAAAGCTTGGGAGTACACAAAGCCTTTTTACCATTTTTTTTTTTTTTTTTTAAGAGAGGAAGAAAAAAATAAAGGAGAGAGTGAGCCTGTTTTTTCCAGTTCAAGACACTTTCCAAAACTGTCCTTCACGTAGCAACAACTCCACCTGCTGGACATGAATGGTATCATTACGGACTACAAGGCCAGACAGGTTGGCAAACCCAGGACCCCAAAGAGGTGAAAGTCTACAGGACCTCAGCTCAGACCCATATGAAGACCTCATCCAGAAGTACCTTCACCCCAACTCTTCCTTCAGTGGCTACTTATCACCTCATGCACACCAAGAACTGAGTACTGAACATTCCCCAGAAATAGAGAGGCCTTGGCCCCCACTGAATGCCAGGTGATGCAAACGTGACTCAAGCTATTTTGTAGCAAATATGATGGATATGAGACGAATTCATCTGCTCACCAACGAGGTAGGTTCAGACAGCCCACAGCATGCTCATGGGTGGGCACGTGTCCAGCATCTACATCCGACTATGTTGTTTTTAATATAATAATTTATTCATTCTTTAGGAACTGAGTGCATGTTCACAGTGCATTTTGAACATATTCGTCCCCACTTCTCCTAGATCCTACCTCCTTCTCTAATTCATGTCTTCTTTCTGTTTGTTTGTTTTCTTATAATACACGAAGTCTAATCTGTGCTGTCTGTGAGCGTGAGGCGATTCACAGGAGTGCAGTCATCCTAAGAGAGACCTCTCCTGACCCTATCTGAGAGCTATTACCTGACAATAGCTAAGCGCTCATGGGTCTCATGAACCCCGCCCCAGTCTGTGCTAGAATGTTGCCTGGCTTGATTCTGTGCAGGTCTTGTGCAAGCAACCAAACTTTTCTGATATGTCTCCAATATGCTCTGAGTGTGGTGGTCCTGTCATGTCCAAAAGACAGTTTCACTCCAACCCCCTGCAACCTCTGACTCTTACAGTCTTTAACCGCATCTTTTGTGATGATCTGTCTGTCCTGGAGAAGGAATGTGATACAGAGCCTGTCCGTGGTTAAGCATTGTTCTCTGTCCTTTAACCTGTTGTGAGTTTCCACACTAATTACCATTCACTGCACAAAGAAGCATTCCTGATGGTGTCTGAGAGCCACACTCATCTATGGTCACTGACATACAAATGTAGAGGGCTGTTTGATATTATATCCATTTAGCAAAATAACACCTGTAGGTTTACCCCTGGAGCCTTTAAGCTTCCCCAACCATGGGTTCTTAGCCAGGTCTTATGGTACTAGGCTTGTGTCTCCTCCTGTGGAGTAGGCTTTCAAGACAATGAGACCGTGGTTGGTTACCGCCATCATGTTCATACCACCATTGCACCCATGGGCCCGTTCTGCTATGCTGGTTATTACTGTAGTCGCCATGTGTTAAAACTGTTGACGACCTTTGTGTCCCAGCATCTTGACTTGCACCTTCCTGTGCCATGAGAGCTAGCCAGCAGAGAGGAAGGTTTCTGATTTGTACCATCTTAATCTCTAGGTACCCTGCCTCTGAAGTGTGAGGTATCATCAGAAATGGGGTCTTACCAGCAGGTTCTGGTGGACAACCAAGAACAATGACAATAGCCTGTATTATTCTGGCAGCAGGGCATCTCCAGGACACTTCTGACATCTCAAGGGAGATGTCTCGTACCTGGCACTGAAATTTTTCTATTTGATGACCTTTGACTTTGGAGAGGACAATTAGTCCCTGTGTAGAGTAACATCAATTAGACATCAATGTCCCCCACCACCCTGGCCTCCCATTCTTCTCTCCACTTAAACCCCACCCACTTTTCATATCACCTGTGTTATACTATACTCCCACTAAAATCTGTCTTCTTGACAATGGTTGCTTTATCATTTTCTAGCATTTATAGGTATTCCTTTATGCCCTCACCAAGCTCCACATATACCTGGGTGCATGTGACATTTGTCTTTCTGGATCTGAGTTATGTCACTCAACTTAATGTTTTCAAGTTCCACCCATCTACCTGCAGATTTCCTAATTTCATTTTTCTTTACAGCTAAATAAAACCTCATTTTCCATGAGTCCCACATTTTCATTACCCTGTCATCAGGTTACGACTATCTAAGCTGTTTCACTGTTCTTGTAGCTATCAACATCACATGGATGTGCATGTGTCTCTCCGACATAGGAAATAAGAGTCCTTTGAGTATATATACAGGAGGGTTTGGGCTGAGTCCCAGGATTACACCCATAGTGTATGTGCGTTCCCATCCCCCTCCTAGCCCCTCCCATCCCCCCTCACCAGTATTTGTTGGCCTTTGTTTTCTCAATCTTATTTATTCTGGTTTTGGTAAGATGAAATCTCAAGGTATTTTAATTGTTTATTTCCCTGATGGCTAAGGATGGTAAATGCTTTTTAAAAATGTGTCTTAGCCATTGTATTTCTTCTGAAAACTCTGTTATGTTTCATAGCCCACAGTTAATTGCTTCACTGTTTTCTTTCTTGGTGTTCAGCTCTTGAGGTTTTTTTTTGTATAGTCTAGATGCTAATCCACAGTCAGAGATATAGCTGGAAAAACGTTTATTAATTCTCTAGGCTCCCTCTTTAGCCAATTAATACTTTCCTTTGCAGTACAAATTTTACCTTCACGAGTCTCGCCTGTTGACTGTTGGTTCTGTTTCCTGGGTGATCAGAGTTCTGTCCGGAAAGTTCTTACCTCAGCCTACATCCTGAAGTGTGCTCCCTACTCTTGCTTTTAGAACTTTCAGAATTTCTGGTCTAACATTGAGATCTTTTATCCATTTGGAATTGATGTGCGTGCTGGTTGAAAAACATAGACCCAGCTTCATTCTTCTACATGTAACTTTCCATTTGACCAGCACCATCTAATGGATGATGGCTTCTCTCCTATGTATATTTTGGACTCTTTGTCCAAATCAAGTGGCTGTATGAGAGTGGGCTTGTGTATGGGCCCTCGGTTCTATCCGGTCGACCAGTACGTCTGTTTTTATGTCAGTACAATGATCTTTTAATTATGATAGATAGCTCTGTAGTAGAACTTAAAATCAGAGATGGTGATTCTTCCTGTAGTGTTTTTTGTTTTTCAGGGTTATTTTTCCTATTCTGCATCTTTTATGCTCCCAAATGGATTTTTAAGGGTTTTTTTTTTTTTCAATTTCTGTAAAGAATTGTGCTGGGGTTTTTATAGGCATTGCATTAAATTTGGAAGGGTGGTCATTTTTTACAATATTAACTCTGCTGGTCCTAAGATGGCCTCACTGTTTTCTAGTTCCTTTCTCGATTTCTTTCTCTGGTGTTCTGCAGTTTTTGTTGCATAGGTCTTCATTCCAAGGAAAAAAAATGTTAGGCTACTGCAAATGAGATTGTTTTCCTGGCTTATTTTTCAACCCTTGCTACATAGAAAGGCTACTAGGTTTTCTATGTTGATTTTGTAACATACCACTTTGCTGAGAGTGTTTATCAACCTAGCCTGTAGTCTTAACAGTAATTGAGTTGATTTTCTCCTCTCCCAGTGTCTTAACAGGTTATAGACTTTGAGTAACGGAGGAAGTGTGATTAGCTAGCATCTTCCAGCTTTATTCCCCGGAAAGGGGTATCTATCTAAAGGCCAGTTAACACTGTTGTAGGAGGCCAGGCGACCTTTCAGAGCCCCTCTGGGAAGACATCTCAAGTGAGCAGCTTGTCTTCATCCCTTCCTCACATATGACACCACCAATGTGCCTGTGAATAGCTAGTCTTATATCTTATCCTCACTTGGACCTTTACCTGTAGTTCTAAGGTGAAACATGCTTTATTCTCTTTCTTTATTCACATAGACTGCCAACAGATAGCCCCAGAAACAAATGAGACTGCAAGATTCCCAAGCAGAAAAGAAAGTGAGAGTCTGTAAGCCCCACCCCCCCCCAGGACCGGTGTCATATAAGCACCAAGGCTAATCATTGGGGACAAATGGCAGCTAAGCAAACAGATGTTGGCCTAACAGCTGCCTCTAGCTAAAGGAGAGGCCAGGGGAGGAGGCACGCCACCAAGCAAGAAGTTGGCAGAAACAAAGATGAGAGAGAAGAGGGGGGGTCCTCACCGCCCTCTGCATTATAGGACCAGAGCCCAAGAGGCAGCTTCCAAAACCAGCCACAGCCATGACATCACCCTTCTCCCTAGCTAGACATTCCACTAACCAAATGAACAGAAAAGGGGGGGGGATTTCTGGTAAAGCAGAAAAAAGAATAATTTGCTGTTAGTGAAGAGGCACACAAAAAAATGCCAGCTAGTATACCACTAAGTAATAACACTCATCATCTCTAAAATCATCAGTAAAGTCTGTCAAGTCAACGGCATTTGGTGCGCCACACTTTCTTTAGCACAGAAGGTCTATTTAGAACCAGTGAAGTCAAGCACGGATCGTCACTACAGCAGACAGCTGGCTCAGTGCAACAGACTCGCGCTCCACCCTCTTGGTGTTCACAGCCACGGTAGTGACTTCTTGGTGACTTCTTGGGACCAGACAACCAGGATTCCTACCTGCCTCTTCCACGTTAATACTTGGGGACAGGTTACTTCATCGATGTTATGGTCCCTCATCTGAGCAATGCACATTCCAATAGCACTGGCCCTCATGAGAGAAGTGAATGCTATGTGAAGTCCCAGGAACTAACTTACAGCTGTGCCAGATGCACAGCCGTGCTTAATAAATGTGCATAATAATCATGCTGCAAGTCCAAGGGGTCCTCTTTGTTCTAAAGTAATAACTATGCCGAACAGCACTGACTACAAATTTAACAGGGAGCAGAATACACTGACTCGAAACATTGCTTAGCGATGGTGATAAGCTGAGTAATGGCTTCTTAAAGATGCTGATTCCTACAATTTGTAGATGTTGTTTTATTCCAGGAAAGAACACCTCAGGTGAGATTAAGACCTAGGGAGGTATGGTGGGTTACCTGGGTGAGTCCAGTATGATCACAAGGGTTCGTGTAAGGGGAATGCACTGGATCATAGTCAGACACAGAAGAAAGCAACGTGATCATAGAGGTTGAGTGAAAGAAGGACCATGATGTGAGGCTAAGAGCCAAGGCATGTACACACATCTAAGGAAATGGGTTTGGGGAACAGGTGTCAATAGATGGATGCA
Organism: Mus pahari; assembly: GCF_900095145.1. Taxonomy (NCBI): domain Eukaryota; kingdom Metazoa; phylum Chordata; class Mammalia; order Rodentia; family Muridae; genus Mus; species Mus pahari. Next base: position 29,386,772 of record NC_034606.1, read on the forward strand.
GTCCTACATATACCTTGGCTATTTAGAGTTCATTTTCAACTTATGGCCTCCAAAACTATAAGAAAATGTTTAAGTTGTTATAGTCCACAAAGTTAGTAACAGCCTATCAAAGCCACAATTGGGAAACTACCCTAAACTTTCATAAGAACATAAATGTATCTCCTTTGTACACATCTCTTTTGAAAGGCGGCCTGACAGAAGAGAGAGAACAATGGGTTTGCTGTGAGAGATGTCAGGTTATATTGTTTCTTTCTCTGCATAAGTGGCCAGACTTCTCACAGACTTTAAGTGTTCCATCTCTGAAATGGAGCTAAACACGGTCATTTGAGGTCATCCACTGCAAAGGCACACAGAAAGTACTCAAGAGCTGTAGAATTCTTTCCACGGAAGAGGCACAGAATCCTATGTCTTTCCCCCATAGAGCTAGTCATCGCAGACCCAGCTCTTGAGCTTTGGTCGATGTTCACAGACCACTCTCCATTTCTAAGATCTGACTTCTAGCTGCTTTTCCCGGTTCTGTCTGAAAGATGAGATCCCACTATGACCCCCAAGAGATAATGCTTTGGTTTCCATTGCCATCCCTTGTGGATACAACTCACCTGGTCACTCTCCTCCTGTCCTCATTCACGAGCCAGAGGTCCCTCCTGATGATCTGTTATTAGCTTAAAGCTACATTGCCAGGAGTACACCAGTTCGCCACTCCTTCACTCTACTTAAAGAGTGCTAGAGATGACCAGAACCTTTCCCTTACCCATTGGGAATAACACTACCATCATAATTGCTACAAACAGCAATGATAGCGGGTAAATGCTGGATACCGAGCTCTGTACTGGAGACTGGAAATGGGGACTGGGTTTCTTTCTCATTCTTCCCATTTTTTTTTTTTCTGGAAGGATGCCTCCAAAGTTGACATACTGGAATTTTGCAATAAGAGATTCAGCCAATTGATATTCCATTGTGGAAGGGGAAAGGTCTTATGAGGCCCCACCTCTTATGAGGCACAATGGGCAGTTAATGGTTTCTTGGGGTGAAGCCACTTTCATCAATGGTGTAACCACTTGCATCAATCAATAACCTCCGACCCATGCTCATGCAAACAACCCTAATTGAACTCACTGGGTCACACACGTACACAAGACAGACATGAGGGTAGGAGGAGTTTGTTGGGGAGACGTATCTCAACGGACAGGGAAGGAGGCTGGGAGAGGGTACAGGGATAATAAAAAGACTAAAACGCATGCTGTGCCGCTATGAACTTGTATGAGTGCGTGTGAAACTGAGAGATCCTGTCTCCAAAATACCGGAAGTGGGTGACATCTGAATAAGATTGGCCAAGGTCCTCTGACTTCTTCCCACATAGAAACAAATAAAAAAGGAGAATGAAGGGATAAAAGGTGATTCTTAAAAAGTTTGTCCTGGAGATGTTCCACTCATCAACGATGGCAAGTCTCTTCCTTGCTCCACCTCTGCCTCTGCTCCAGCTACAAAGGGGACCAGCGCAAGCCCTATTCAAACTCTCAGCTTCATAGAAAGACAAGACAGAGTTAGCGGGACATGAATATGAGCACAGCAAAGCAAAGGGAGTGTGGTATAGTGGAGATTGAAGGAGAAGAGTCAAGGAGGGAACAGCCATATCAGACCCAAAAAAGCAATCTCCCTCTTGTTCTTCTTCTGGACTCTGTCACCTGAGCATCTTTCCGAAGGTTCTAAAACAGCCGGGATGCTCTATATACGCACATCGCTTCGTTCAGCTTGCTCGAGAACCTGTTAAGTTGAATACGGGGATCCGTGTGTCCCATCCTAGTCGAATCTTGGAGCCCAACCGTGTTGGCCTGGCCCCAAAGCTTGTGCTCTTCCCAGGCATTGCCCACTGTGGTAGCCGCTGCCAGCTTCCCCTCCACGATAAAGTGGCATCCAGAGCCAAGAACATTTCCAGGGTCTCTTCCAACACAGCTTGAGCTTTGGGTGGTCCAGGAATACTTAGTTTTACCCTGGAACAAATGAAGGACTGGAAGTGAAGGTTCCCTTTGCAAGCTGGAAACAGCTGGTCCCAGCTGAGGAGCAGGAAGAAGAAAAAAAAACAAAAAACAAAACAAAAAAACAACCCCCTCTTGCGGAAGCTCTTTCTTTGACAGGAGGCCCCACTATCACAGATTCCTGGAAGGAGGCCAAAGGGGTGTGCTGAAAGTGGGCACGGGTGTGAAGAAGGATAGATGAAGGATGCTAGGCAGCTGCTGGAGGAGGCCACGTGGAATGGGAGGCCCACAGGATGTTCCGGGGACTCTGAGCTGGAGCCGAGGCTAAGATATAAGTGTGCAAAAATCCTCAGTGCACATGGGAGCAGGGTGGGAGAGACAGATGTTCCCAGAGCATCTACTGTGAACTGCAAGCATCAGGCTGTGAGCTTGGAACAACGGACCTGAAGCACCAGAGGCCCTTCAAGGTCAAAGTCTCTTCACTCCCAGCCGACAGGACCCCTGTAACATTGCTCAGCACAGCTTGGGTTAGAACCAAAGTCCAGTTCTGTGCTGCGCCTCCTGCTTTGAACTGGGCTGCGACACCTCTTTCCAAAGATTCCTAGCTTGTCCAGTTCCTTCCAGGTTCGGGTAGTAATCCTTTAGTGAGCATGATAAGCCTAGATCCCTTAGCCTACATTCCTTGGGCTGAAAAGCACTGAAATCATATCATATACATGCATGTGTGTGTGTGTGTGCATACGTGCATGCATACATGTGCATATGCATGAAATCAGAGGACAACTTTGGCCAGTCTTATTCAGATGCCACCCACTTCGGTTGTTTTGGAGGTAGGATCTCTCATTGACTTAAGAAATTCCCCCAAATAGGCTAGACTAACTGACCAGCAAGCTTCAGAAATCCACCTGTCTCCACCTCCCTAGTGCTGGGATTACAAATTTGTGGCCACCACGCCCAGACTTTTCAACACAAGTTCTGGAGGCTCTGGTCCTGATGCTCGCAAGGCAAGCGCTTTACAAACTGAGTTACCGCTCCAGCCCTCCTTTGTGAGATCAACAATAGCACATCATCCCGGTGGCCCTGCTCCTATCAAGACACCTAGACCAGCTTTCCGGCATCTTCATTTCAACAGCACATTTGGTATCAGCACCATGTACAACCATCCACGCTCCGCACACCTCACAAAATGCCTAACAGTGAGGTCTATTCTGTAGCCTCCTAGTGGAGCTGTGCACAACGGCATGTCAACTGCATAAAAAATAAATAAATAAATATATAAATAAAAATTTGTCTTGTCAAAGGATTATTTTAGATGCTTAGATCCTCTAATCTCTCTTATCCCTCTCTTTGCTCAATTCTTTTTTTTTTTTTTCTTTCCAGTTTTGGTACCTTTTCCCTCCTTTACCCTGCACCATCCTGATCTACCGTGGACCCAAAGATCTTCGTTTGTCCTTTGTCTGCTGAAGGTCCACAGCCAGAGAGAGGGGTTCTTAAGGCATTTGGAAGTTCTCACGAATATGGCTTGGCTAAAGGGAGAAGTGGCATCAGGGCTTTTCAAGGTCTACAAAGGAAGGAGGCCAAATAAACATCCCAAAGTTGGCTTCTAAAAGGATGGCATGGCTTTGAAACGTCCAGTCTTAGCTGAAGGCTTTACGTAAGTTGCAGGTAAATGTGGTAACTTAGACCTGAATCACCACCGTGCTCAGGAAATGGAGGTGGGAAGATCTCAAGTTTGAGGCCAGCACAGGCTACATCGTGAGCTCTAAGTCAGCCTACGCTATAGAAACCCTGTATCACAGAAACATTTTTTTTTTCAGTTTGCAAATTGTGCCTTTTGCTACATCCTACCTCCGCTTACACCTGTGAATGCTCTGGGTACAGTGGGATGAGAGGTAACCAGTAAAAGCGTTCTTCCCGTAGCCCACCTGGGTCCTTGTCTCTTGTGTGCCTCCACTGCAGAAGTCAGGTTTTACTACTGATGACGCTTTGAAAACTTCGAATCATTTCTCAGTCAGACCCAGGAGGAAGGAGGCCAGGGGAAATTTGGTTACAGAGAAGAGTGCTGTAAGGGACTCATTGTGAAAGGGGTCAGGGGACCAGCAGCTCCATGGCGGATTCGGGACTCAGCAGAAGAAGCTAAGAGAAGCAATCTACAGGACGCGTATGCCAAGCTCTGCTGTGGCTAGTCCTGCTGAGATGACGCATGCGCAGTACAGCACACAGCGTATTGGTGGATGCTGATGATGGGGAAGACAGAACTAGGCACAATCCCCTAGAGAAAATCTTCCCCAGGCTCCCTCATGTCATGGATTGAAAACTGAGGCTCAAACAGAAGCAGCCTGCCCGGACACAAGGGTCTGCCTGATAGTATAGAGCCGTGCAACCTACTCCAGCCTGTGGCCCACCCGGGGCTCTGTCTCCTGGCCATGCTGTTCCCAGCATCACACATTTCCTTTACAGTACCTGGCTTCTCATTCATCACAAGGCTTCAAGGGCTGCTGTGAGAGGCACGAAATTGCTCTGCTTCGACCTGCAATAAATCACCCATCTAATGATCTCCAAACTCCTGAAGACCATCTGCAGGCAGCCCCTGTGTTCGCTCACTTGGGCAATAAAACAGCTGAAGCTGCTGCCCTCCTTGAGGGAGGGGTTAGAAATCAGGGGGAAAAAAAATGAGCTGCAAATGGGTAGGCTGGACTTCTGGAATCAACCCATACACCCTACAGCTCACCCTCCTGTATCAAAACTTCCTCTCTGCTCCTCCCTCCTCCCCTGACCCTCTTCAATGTCATATGTTGTGACACTAGAAACTGGATGGCATCTTTGGCCCTTGTCTTCTGTGCAAGATGTCTGATTCCCCCATCGCAGGCTCTGTAGTTTGAACAGTTTTCGGGCTGCTTCTGGGCTAAGCTTCAACCATGGAATTTTTTGGCATCCGCGAGTCCCGTCTGCCTTGACCCTGGTCTTCTCCCTCTGCACCCTGCTGCCTGGGTCTTGTGTACTGCTCTTGAGTCTTAGGTGTTCCTTTCCCCATCTGTGCAGGACCCCATCCTCATGGGGTGTCTAAGCTGAATACTTTCAGGAGTTCTCACAAGGTGGTTTTGTTTTTCTTTTCCCCTCCCTCACCTCTCGCCCCTCCCCTAAGCCTCCCTTCCCCCACCTTCCCTCTCCCCCATATCCACCTCACCTCTGCCTCCCCTCAGAAGAGAACAGGCCTCCCAGGGACATCAACCAGACATAGCATAACAAGCTACAATAAGACATATCACACTCCTTTTTTTTTTCTTTTTTAAAAGATTTATTTATTTATTTTATGTATATGAGTACACTTTCACTATCTTCAGACACACCAGAAGAGGGCATCCTATCCCATTTCAGATGGTTTTGAGCCACCAATATCACACTCTTAAGACTCTTCTCCTTAGGGCCAGACCTACACCAATTGTCCCTCTTCATCTCTGTCCTCTCTTCTAGAGAATGATAGTCTATTTATAAGATTATCAAAAGGATCAAATAAATTAGTACATACATTGAGCGCACTTCATATCGAAGTCACTGTGTAAGCAACGAATGGTATTGATGGGATGCTACAGCTGCCAAAAGGAATGGTTCTTTGGGCTGCATTAATCAGAATAAATAATTGCAATGATAGTGGATAGAAGAGTCCTTATGTAACCCCACTGCTCAGCCTACAGTGCAATCTCAGGGCTAAGAAACCTTTGAGTAAACTGACAGTTGTTGAGAAGAGACAGGTCTAATAACCGGTCCCCTCTCAGATGAAAGGACACTGAAGGCAAGGAGCTAATCCTGAAACCTGGAGGAGGAGAGGAGGGGACACCAGAATTGCCCTCAAATATAGAAGAGGTGATTTTTTTTTTCAGTGTGTGTGTGTGTGTGTGTGTGTGTGTGTATGTGTGTCAGGTCCTGGCTGGGTGTTTTGACATTTGACTTGTGCTTGGAAATGCCAGCTAATGCCCAACAAATGACAGTGACCAGCAAACTAGTATAATGGTTCATATGGACAGGCAGACATATGATAGTAGAAATCAGAGTGCCATAGAATGGTAACCAACCAATACATCCATCCCTTTAGACAGACAGACATCCCGTTCTGTCTGTATAATGGTAGTTGTATGTATAGGATGACTAGTATAGACAGCCCATGGGGGCTCTTCCCTGGTAAAGACTATTTCTCCTACTCTCAGAATTCTTTAGCTACCTATCATTTCCTGTCTAGAATTGAGGCCCATGATATTTCCCCTTTCATGTTAGCATGCCCTTGCTCACATCATGGTAAAAAAAAAATCAAGTTGATAAGACTTCATGAGCGTTGCTTCTCTGACTCCACGCTAAAATGCCTATTGGTGTCAGGCTTCCTCAAATCATGTTAGGTAGCCATGCTCAGGAGATGTCATGGGTGTAGCTCTGACATTTTTAGAAGATGCAGTCTCACTGCAAGCTTTCTGTTCCTCCGGGATATTCCTCCATGGTCCTTCATTTGCCTACAGGTCTGTCTAGTCTTTTGATGCTGCAACAGGACATTGTCATCTAGAGTTCACATTCAAGAACAAGGCACAGAATGGGAAAGAGAAGGAGAAGGAAGAGGAGGAAACAGGAGGATGGAGAGGGGAGGGGAGGGGAGGGGAGG
>NC_034606.1:29393820-29413241 GCF_900095145.1 Mus pahari
ACATCTACATCTACATCTACATCTACATCTATATATATTTCCCACTCCAAAAATGGAGCTAAGCCTTCAGTAGATGCTCAGCCTACGTTTTTGTCCTTCATCGGCCATCATTTTTAGTATAAATGCGTGATTAATATAGGAAATAGCACAAATAATTTGCACTGATGGAATGGGATACCTTGGTAATTTGTGCTTCTTAGAATGGTATTATCTTCCTTGGACCTCTAAAGTGAGATTTAATTCCAGTGCCTACCTTGTGCACAACCCACAGATCGACCAGGATGCTTGAGAGTGGTATGAATGCTCGGTGGAAAGAGACATACTCTGCATCTCCCCTCTCTTACGCATGCTCCGTTGCCCCGTAGAACCCACTTAGGAAATATTCTCAAAGATTAAAAAAAAAAAATCTAATAATTTCAAGACTGCGACCATGGTGCTTTGAGCCAGGCATAAGACTCTGTGTGATACACAGGTCACGTGTCCACAGAGTTAGGTCTGTCTCTATGCCATTTCTGCCAAACATGGCGGTTGATGAGGGACACAGCTCAGGGAATGACCCTTGATGTAGAGCTTACCAATCCATGCAAAGTAACCCAGCTATGTTCAGGTGAAGTGTGGATATTGGCTGCTTATGGGAGCTTCTATATCAAAGAAAAAGCATCCCTGTACCCATAGGAAGAAAACCAAGACACTAAAAGAGAGGAAATAGCCAAGGCTGCATTTTCACAATCACCATGGATCAGAGGTCCAAGACATTGCAGTCATAGACACAGAAGAACCTCCTCTGACACTGATGAGGATTGCCATAGAAACAGAAATAGGGAGCCACTGGAGCTGATGAAAGTCAGTCAGTCAATGCTAGCGTCACAGCCAGGTGTCATGACATGGCCTATTCCTGACCTTCATCAATGGGAGATGAGAATTTGAAATGCTGTATGCCGTGGTTTGGATCTTAAAGTCCCCCCAAAGTCTCCTGTGTTGAAGGTTTAGTCCCAGCACTCTGATTGTCTAGGAGGAGGAAGGTCAGGGACAGAAAAGTAAAAGCCAGGAGCAGCCTGTCCTGTCTGCCTGGGCTGCTGTGGAATGATTGTCAGTGAGTCGAGTTGTCTGTGGAGCCCCTGAGCAAATTCTCTTGGATCATGAGGGCTCAGAACTCATCCTCAGCTTATGTAATTGCAGATCCACAGCTGAATGGACTGTTGGGAGGTGATGGAGACTTTAGGAAGTGGGACCTGTTGGAGCAATGAGGTCACTGAGGATGTGCCTCTGAGGGGCACATTTTGTCTCCAGCGTGTGCACTCGCTCCCACTCACTGTCTCACCCTCTCTCCTTCCCCTTCGCTCCATCTCATTCTCTGGACTGTAAAAAATGAGCAGCTCTGCACCACAATACTTCCCACCAGGACAACTGCCTTCCTACCAGCAGAAAAACAATGGGATGCCCATGCACTGAGGCCCCTAAAGCTGTGAACCAAGATAACTCCTCCTTTGAGCTGTGTTTCTTGTGGCCCTTGTCACAGAGATGGAAAGCAGGCTAATATCCACCATCCTCAAACGACAGCGGAGGAAACAGAAATCCCTTCTAGAGGACAATGTCTTCTTCAGCTATGATGAGCCACTGGTTTTATCTCCACTCCACTCTCTGTATATGGAAAGTTTCCCAACTCCAGACCTACTGGCCAAATGTCCTCGGCTAGTTACCTTTGTGAGCCTCAGTTTTCACATCTGGAAGTAGAAGTAACAATGTCTTAATGCCTGTTTTGTGGAGATGTTTTTCACATTGGAAGAGATGCACATAGAGGGAGGAAGTGCTGCCTTTTCCCCTCCTTGTGCTTTCCCCTCGTTCAGCTTATTCTGTACTTCCTATCTAGAATGTATTCCCTGTTCTCTGAATCCAATAAGGCTATTACAACTCTTAGCCATTTATAGGGCTTCCAGTTCCAGTTCTTAATAATGTCTCCTAATGGTCAACAATAACGTAGGGTTTGTTTCTGTCCTGCACATTGAAGCAATCAGTTCCATTTGGTTGGCTGAATGCTACAGAAAACAGCAAGACATCACCCAAGACAAGTTTCTAAACTCGTAGTATTTGTCTTCCACAAATTCCAGTCACAGCCTGCTCTACAAACCTTTTCCAAATCTACAGCCTCATCTCTTATCCTACCTGTCATTAACTCCCAACTCCACACACCTGTTTTCAAAGTTTCTTTTCAAAAGATACGCATCTCAGGTCATTGAGATAGTTAAGTGGGTAAAGAGGCTTGTTGCCAAGCGTGATGGCCTGAGTTCAATCCCCAGAGCCCACATGGTGGAAGAACAAAGCCAATTCCTGCAATTTTGCAACACACACACACACACACACACAGGAGCACTGCCATTATCAAATAAATAAATACAAAAATAATTTGTGTAATGCTGATCTCTTTCCCATGATAGAGCTCTGCATGTGTTCTTCCATCTCTCTGGAATTCATTTTCCTAACTTCTGGGCAAGCCTAAATCTCTCTCAAAATAGAGATCTTAGTTTAATTGTGCTGGCTCTTGGTCACTTAGACTCCAGCAGTTTCCCAAGTTTCCATGGTTGAAGAAATTCTATCTTCCTTGCTCATCTCCAGACACCAGCATCTAGCATCATACATGACACCCAGCTGGCCACTGATAAATTGAATGAATAAAGACATGAAACATACATGAAATAAAGAACCCTCCTCTTATGCATGTTGTTGTTTTGTGAGTGTCTTGCCAAGGCAAACAATATCTCCTATAAGGACACAGGCAGAATAAGAGTCGTAGATTTCTTTTGTTCCCAACCCACTAAGCAGTAAAGTACAGTGCTTGTATACAACACTCAAAAAAAAAAAAAATGCTTGACGAACAGTAAATAATTGAATGGGTGAGCAATTAGGCACGTATCCAAAACTTGCTGGACTGAATTAAGTAGCCCTGTGAGCGTAAAGGAAGTGCCACATCCTCACGACATCAAACATGTGTTCTGTGTTTGTCAGTGATGGTTGCTTGCTCAGTCTTCCCACATGGTTGTCACCCATCAGCCTGATAACGGGATCATAAAGGAAGGGGAGTCAGGGTCCTGGGCTTTGTCGGAGTCATCAGCTCAAAGCCCCTCTAATGGGAGTTCCTGACTCAATTGGGTGTGGAGAGAAGAGAAAAGGTGATGGATGGCCCAGACACAAGGAAACTCAGATACCTGCCTTTGTTCTTATCTCTGGAAGAAGGCAGCATCCAGGCACACGGAGTCACGATGAACTAAGAAACTCAAGAATGTCCCTTGATAAATGTGCCCTGGGTATATGAGCGAACGCCTCTGCTGTTGATTACCTTTTAAGTGAATAGGGTCAAAGGTTGGCATTAACCCAAGGCTCATGGGGTAAGATATTCTTTGTGACCTGGCAGGAATTATTACCAAGGGCAGATCAGGCCAGAAGGTTCACATGGCTAATGAAGACAGGGTCACAGGATTGAGGCCCCCCTGGAGACCAGTTATCTATGGGCAGAGGAAAAATCTGCTTCACAGTCATATTGCATGCCCTAATGCTAGGCAACCGTCCTGCAAAACCAGGTTTGTTCAGCATAGGAAACCCTAGTGTGGATGCCTTAGCTTGAATACTTCATCCAAGTATGAACTGTTCAGTCTCCCTTCACTGTATGCTGTGAAGACGTGACAGCACCCACTGTTTGCTGTGTGCTTCCTCTGTGCTGAAACCTTTGCAAACGTTTTCTTCACATAATCTTCACACGCAGCAATAACCATCTACTTTATAAACGAGAACCCCAGAGCTTCAAGTGAACTAGACCCTGTCTCACCCTTTCTCCCATCTGGGCCATGAATATACTGTCGATCTGGGAGGTAGAGTTTATTCCCCTTCCTTTTACAGATGAAAGACCTAACTGTGAAAATTCACTGTCCAATACGAGATCACCCAGCTCAGTAGTGACAGATTCTGATCCCAGGTCCAGCCCTTCTAAAAGCCAGTTTCATTCTCTACCATTTACTCTTCGACTGGCACATTAATTATATGGGCTTTATGGGTAAAATCAGGGGAAGCATATAGCATTTGAGATAGCAAAACCTCAGCTCCTAAGAATTGGCCTCAGATAAACAGGTTTAAAAGCTTCAAGGGGAGGCCAAGAGATGTAGAAGAAGGGACAGATCTTCCACCCAGAGGGGTCTTGCTACAAGTTTGAACTTCGTCGTTGACTAAGTGTTGCTTGGGTGGGTTACTACATAGCCCTGGGCATGATGAGTTGGCGATGCCAATGCTTTAAATGCACCACAGTCACCACAACACCCATGAGACATGGACAGCAGATGTTCTGATTTATGGACACAAAACCTGAAAGGCAAAGGTCAAGTATCTTAGCTTGAATCCCTGGGCTGTGGTTCCAACACAAGATTCTTTGTCCTGAAGAAGAAGGTCACTGAGGACAAGGATGCCTGGGAAGCAGACCCTTTAGCTACTTTACTTATTTTTAGTTTTCCTAGTTACCCAGGTAACTGGAAAAAGGACACCCTAAGTAAGACCCGAGGTTGAGTTCCTCCAGACCCCTGTAGAATTTCTTCTAAACTCTCCTACCAGGACACAACTACAGACCCAAGAGCCTGGCACGGGGAGGGATGGGTGGCATGGACCAGACTGAGAACATCCAGCTGGCAGTGAAGAGCTAACCAGGGCTGCTATCCAGGCAGGGCCCCGACCTCCCGTCGGGGACATCAGGGTGAGGATTCCTGCATCTGGTGGAGAGCCAGGTCAGATGACCTTCTCTGCACCTCCAGTTCTGCAATCCCACCGCATTGGGCTCTCAGGCCCCCTTGTCCCTTCTGGGATCATCACAAGGCGTCTATGGGCTCCCTAGGACTGCTTACGTGATAACGCTTTTCTTCCAAATACGGAGACAGCATGATACTCTGGAATCTGCCAGAGATGTCTCTGGCCATAACTTCCCCAGAGCAGAAAAATGTATCCTGAAGTCCAACATTCCACAGTTATAAGTCTGTTTTTGACGGTGATGTGACAGGCTACAGGAGGCGGGAACCCTCGCCCCCCTCCCCCAGACCTGCCAAGTCTCTCGAGGATCATGGATGGGACAATCCCAGCCATCAATGGAGCCTTGTAGCTTCAGTGGAAAGAGGGGAACACCCTGCCTCAGGAATGCACCCTCCAGAGTGCTGAAGAGAGCCACTCTGCCATTATGAAACCCCAAACACTCAGGGTGTGGTGGGGCTTTTAAAAGCGTGCTCTGCTCCCACTGAGGAGCCTTGGAAATGTGGAGCGCATACCACCCAAGGCTACGAAAGGCCCAGACAACTCGGACAGACACACGAACAAGGAGCCAATGAGCTCGGGGCAGACTGTCTCAAAGAAATAAACATGTGGCTAAGGTATTTCCATAGCCTGTAAATACTGTCTTTCAGGGGGTTCGGAAGGAGACCAAACAGCCTGCCCCTACTATCCCCCGAGAAAAGAGTGACACTGTATCTAAGGAGGGATCAGTCAGGCACCAAAGCCAGATTTCCCAGCCGCCCTCTAATTTATAGGCCGTAAATGATGGGGGCTGTGATCTATTGCCCCCGAGTTGGAGATTTATTCCAACCAAAAGCACACACTGGGCCCACTGATATAACGACAGGCGCTGGGTGGGGAAAGGTCACACTTTCACTGAACACTAAGTAAAGATGTTTGCAATAGGCAGACTAAGAGGTGATTTCAAATGACACAGAAACTAGCATGTGTTCCACAGCCCAGCCACTCCACACTGAAGGGGAGGAATGGCTGGGATGCTGGAACCAAGAAAGACAACCTGCGTCTCCTCAAACTCCCCACGTCCCAGGTCTGCATTGACTTCTCGCTCTGGTTTTGCTTCATCCGAAGCTGCTTTCAAATGGAAGGCATATCCACTCCCACCCAGGATGCTGTCGGAATGCTCCAGCACAAGGGCCTGAACACCATTTGTTCTAAGATCACTGTGAATAGAGGCTGCATAAAGCTCTGTTCAGTGAATGGAAAGGTGCAGTCTACGCCCATTCATTCATCTACCACGCTTCCTGAAGGGAAGCCACAGAGAGAAACTGCCCAGTGACTGGAAAGGAGAGAACTTAAGGGTATTCTATTTTCTCTGTGTATGAATTTTGTCATTACCTGTATGCGATAAACGATACTGACTCTTCCATTGTGGTCAAAAACATTTTTTTTATTTTTGTTTAAATTTCCACAAAAAAAAAAAAAATACCCTAAGAAGTTGGATTAAATAAAATAGTAAATAGAGCACAGGTACTGTCATTATAATTATGAATGCATTTCGTTGTACAAATGAAGAAGTTCGCTGTGCCCTTTCCATATAGACCATAGGTCTTAGAAGAATGTGGATGTACACACACACACACACACACACACACACACACACATATGTTTAGGGCTGGAGAAGGAGCTCAGAAATTAATAGTACTTGGGACCATAAGACAAGGTTCACTTCCTGGCATCTTCACAATAACTCACAGGAATCTGCAGCTCCAAGACATCTGATACCCTGATCTGGCCCCCACCGTCCCAGACATACATGTGATCTACAGATGTCCATGTGGGCAAAACACCCATACACAGAAAATTTCTAAATGTTTAATTTCTTAATATTCAAGCAGGATTGACAATAATGAAGCTTTGAAAATCATCCCATTAAACAAAGACTTACTGATCAGCAAGAACTCTTGAGTATAAGTTTCAAAGCAAAAGCCTTCATAAGTTAAATTACATTTTCCCAAATGTCTAAAAAAAAATTCTTTCTGTTCTTCTCTTCATTTTTTTATTAGTGACAGATACAATCTAATGTATTTTTTTAATTTTGTAATTAGACATGATTATAGGTTAAGTATATCTATCCTGCTCTGATATGCCCTCTCTTAATAATTCATACCTGACACTCTAATCCTTATTATTTTAGAAACCTGTTCATGACCCCTTTGGGATCACATATCAGATATCCTGCATATCAGATATTTACATTACAATTTATAACAATAGCAAAAATTACAGTTATAAAGTAGCAACAAAAATAATTTTACGGTTGGGGGTCCCCATACCAGGAAAAACTGTATTAAAGGGTCACAGCATTAGGAAGGTTGAGAATGACTGATTAAGAGTACGATGATACGCAGTTAGTCTTCTTCGAACACTGAGACTATAAGCAGTTAGGATGCCGAGTGGGATCCCACCCGGAAGCCGAAGCCACACTTCCTGGGTGACTCCTCAGGCCAGTCCAGCCGGGCCCCTCAGAGGAGGGCTGCTCCCAGAAGAGCACCTGCGCTCAGCCTCCAGCAGCAGCTGTACCATCTCCAGGTGGTTCACCGGCTGCTGCACTCCGGTAGCCAGGCCTGATGGCCCAGATGGCTTCCGCTGCAGCAGGTATGGCTGTGGGCTCTGCAGTGGGGCCCGCCATCCCTGGGGGGGCTTCAGTGGAGGTGATAATGCTGAACCTGCAAAGCCTGCCATCACTTACCAGGAGCCTCAGGGAGCCCAGCTGCAGGACCAGCAGGGTTTTGGACCTGGCTCTCTAGAGATCAAGCAGTTTCTAGAGTATGCTCAGAACCAGAGCGAGGTCAAGCTCTGTGAGGGCTTCAATGAGGTGCTTGCGACAGTGCAGACATGCAAATGGTTTAATTTAACGAAGAAATTCAAGCTGAAGAAATGTAAAATTGGTTCTGTGTAATTGATAGTACAAGTGTGGACCCTTTTTTCTAACAGCTCCATTGCTTCAGAATGACTGTGAAAGAGATCTAACGTAGATATTTACTGAGACTTGTAGTGTTGGTAACTGGGCAAGTGTTTGGCCTTCTTGAACTAACTGTATTGTGATTGTNNNTNAAAAAAAAATTNNNGCTATTATAAATAAGGCTGCTATGAACATAGTGGAGCATGTGTCCTTATTACCAGTAGGAACAACTTCTGGGTATATACCGAGAAGAGGTATTGCTGGATCTTCCGGTAGTACTATGTCCAGTTTTCTGAGGAACCACGAGACTGATTTCCAGAGTGGTTGTACAAGCTTGCAATCCCACCAGCAATGGAGGAGTGTTCCTCTTTCTCCACAACCTCGCCAGCACCTGCTGTCACCTGAATTTTTGATCTTAGCCATTCTGACTGGTGTGAGGTGAAATCTCAGGATTGTTTTGATTTGCATTTCCCTGATGATTAAGGATGTTGAACATTTTTTAAATTGCTTCTTAGCCCTTCAGTATTCCTCAGTTGAGAATTCTTTGTTTAGCTCTGTACCCCATTTTTAATGGAGTTATTTGAATTTCTAGAGTTCAGCTTCTTGAGCTCTTTGTATATATTGGATATTAGTCCCCTATCAGATTTAGGATTGGTAAAAATCCTGTCCCAATCTGTTGGTGGCCTTTTTGTCTTGTTGACAGCATCTTTTGCCTTACAGAAGCTTTGCAATGTTCATAGCAGCCTTGTTTATAGTAGCCAGAAACTGGAAAGAACCCAGATGTCCCTCAACAGAGGAATGGATTTAGAAAATGTAGTACATTTACACAATGGAGTACCACTCAGCTATTAAAAACAATGAATTTATGAAATTCTTGGGCAAATGGAAATATCTGGAGGATATCATCCTGAGTGAGGTAACCCAATCACAAAAGAACTCACTTGATATGCACTCACTGATAAGTGGATATTAGCCCAGAAACTTAGAATACCCAAGATACAATTTGCAAAACACAAGAAAATCAAGAAGGAAGACCAACATGTGGATACTTCATTCCTCCTTAGAATAGGGAACAAAATACCCATGGAAGGAGTTCCAGAGACAAAGTTTGGAGCTAAGATGAAAGGATGGACCATCCAGAGACTTCCCCACCTACCTGGGGATCCATCCCATAATCAGCCACCAAACGCAGACACTATTGCAAGCAAGATTTTTCTGAAAGGACCCTGATATAGCTGTCTCTTGTGAGGCTATGCAAGTGCCTGGCAAATACAGAAGTGGATGCTTACAGTCATCGATTGGATGGAACACAGGGCCCCTAATGGAGGAGCTAGAGAAGTTACCCAAGGAGCTGAAGGTGTCTGCAACCCTATAGGGGGAACAACAATATGAACTAACCAGTACCCCCAGAGCTCGTGTCTCTAGCTATATATGTAGCAGAAGATGGCCTAGTTGGCTATCATTGGGAAGAGAGCCCCCTTGGCCTTGCAAACTTTATATGCTCCAGTCCAGAGGAACACCAGGGCCAAGAAATGGGAGTGGATGGGCAGGGGAGCAGGGNGGGGGGAGGGTATAGGGGACTTTCAGGATAGCATTTGAAATGTAAATGAAGACAATATCTAATAAAAATTGGAAAAAAAAACAAAAAAAAAAATAAAGTGGTTTATTCTGAAAAAAAAAAAGAGTATGACTATAGTAAAAGATAAGTAAATAGAGTCTTTAAAGGGATAAGCAAAAAAAGAAAAAAACAAAAAGAAGCCAGAAGGCAGCTCCTAATCCCATGTCATGGGTGCCCTCCTAAGAGGAAATCCGCTCAGCATGGTCCAGCTTTCAGAGACAAAGGCAAGAGATTCAGGAGTTCCAAGCCAAGATGGGCTACAAAGAAAGATCCTATCTGAAAAAGAAGGGGCTGACAAGATGGCTCAGTGAGTAAAGGTGCTTGCCTCCAAGCCTGACAGCCTGATATCAGTCCGGGGAATCCATCCGAGAAGGCGAGGACTAGTTACTACAAATTCTCTGACCTCCAGATTAAGCATGTGGGATGTGGTACCCCATCCCAAATACATTGTTCATGAGAAATGTATAAAAAAAAAAAAAAAAGAAAAGGAAACTTAGACACACAGAGACACCAGAGATGAGCACACGGTGAGGAGAGACACATGAGGACAGAGGACTCAGGGAGGAAGTGACATCTGTCAGTGCCTTGACCTTAGACATCGGGCTATTGCTGTGGTGGTAGCCCTGACACAGTCAATACACTGAAGCCTATACCTTGTAAAGCCATTTCAGCCAAGGACTGGCTGGTACCTGCAACTGGAGATGTGTGATGAACATGTAGACGGGACATGCTGAACTTTAATTAGCCAACTTCACCCAGGGCTCCCTGGCCTAAAAATTAGTTCATGAGACACATGTATAACCACAGGTGTTTTCCTATAGAATCTTTATTTTATAATCAATATAGACACCTGACAGTATCTGTTTCAATAAATTCCATGAGAGGAACCATAAAGCTTCTCCCTATTGAAAAAAAAAAAACAAAAAACAAAAAAAAAACTTAAAATTCAAGCAGTCTGTGCTATGTCAGCCGTGTGAGTGGTCCATGTGTTCATGTTTGGCAGATACTTGTTTTAGAAAATGAGCTTAGAAAATGAGCTCATCCCAGCATATCAAGGCCTTCACTAACTTATATTTTTAAATAATTGCATCGTTCTTACAGATAATTGATGTTGGTCTCACCGAATATGTTGAGTCTTACAAAAATTGATTCATTCCTACAAGGGGGTTATTATAAAAGAGCAAAAATACAAATAGGTAGTATCCAAAAACAAAACATTGACTGGCAGTCTCCCAAGGTTTACATGAACTGTAGTGCAAGGAGGGTGCCGTCGTCTGAATTATAGGATGATGTCATTTGAATTGTAGGATGACACCCATGTTTTATCTGAAGTGAAAAAAAAAAAAAAAAAGAACAGCTCCAAATAGAATTGAAATATCAGGCATGGATATTTTAAAGCCAGGAGAGAAAACACTGAAAAAGAACAAAACAAAAACAACAACAAAAAACACAAAAGAGTGATATCCAAGAAAGCAATAAATACATCAACTGATCATCTCACTGAAAAGTGATAGAATTAATTTATTTTATTAAAAATGATCTGAGATTCTCGGGAAACCAAGGTCATTTGAGTTTGAAGAAAAGAAACTATCAGAAAAGAGAAAGCTAAAAGTAGAGAACCTATTTTTAGAGGTTTTTCAAAAGCTCTTCCTCAAGTATCTAACTAATTAGCATTTTCTGAGGAATCTACCCAAAGCCGGGGAGGGAGGAAGGGATATAAAAATGTTTATAGGAAAGACGGCTCAGTCTTCTCTCCAGGCTAGGTTTTCTGGGAAGTCAACAGAGTATCTATCTACAGGGTCTTTTTGTACCTCAGTTGTGGGAACAGTGAGCCCTAAGCTGAGCACTATTCTCGTGCAGCCTAAGAAGCTTCAAAGGCAGCGCTCAGAGCTCCTGCTACCAAGAAGCTGCACTCAGACCACAGCTCCACGCCAGGCACCGTGGCTAGTTCTCTTACTCACTGTAGTAGTCACCTTGCCAGCCTTGATGCTTACATCTGACACGCTTTATCAGCCCGGGTGCAAAATCGTCAATGTTCCGAGCTACAAATACTCACAAAGCTACCAGCCAAAAATTCTACAACCAGTCAACATTTTTTAAAGTATAGACTTTCCCAAACACATAAGAGCTAAATACGATCATCATGAACAGAACCACGCCATGAAATTTAAACTCAATCAACAGGAAAGATAAAAACATCATTCTATAGATTTTTATATAGTTACATAAAATTACTGGGGTTTTGTGTAACATGATAGTAGAAATAAACAAAAGGAGATGTATGGGATGAAAAGGAGAGGGTATGAGATACGGATATACCAAAAGTATGTTATGTTCTTATATGAAAAATGTCCTTCTGAAATTCAGTAGCATGTGTGATATACACCATTTGAGAAAATAGCATTAATAATAATTTTAAAATTCATTCCCAAAGAAGTCAAGGAAAGTGGAGTAAATAATATAATGTTCCAATTTTTTTGTTGTTGAAAAGCAGCAAGATAACAAACTTAAACATATCATTCCACCACACCCATTAAGTATAAATAGATTAGTCTTCCCAATTAAAAGGCAGAGGTTTTCAGAGTCTGAAGAAAAAAAAAAAATCCAATTGTATGCTGCCCATAAGAGAAGCACTTAGACACAAAGACAAATACAACAATTAAAAATTCGTGTAATGCTACAGCATGCTAAAGCTAATCCTCCAATTAATATGGTGGCTTATTATCTACACACAACACACCCTTCAGAGCGAAGACTGTGAAGGGCATTTCATAGGAATACGATATTCCAGAATGGAACAATCCCAAATGTTGACATAACTAACAATGTACAGAGCTTTAAAATATGTGACACAAAAGCTCATTAAAGCTGAAAGAAAAGTTTTAAAATCAGCAGTTATAGCTTGCAATTTTAACAGCTATGACTCAGTAATTGAAAGAACAATTTGACAGGAAAATCAAGATGGAGGTAGAAGACTTGAATAACACTGTCAACCAACTTGACCTAATTGACATTTACAGAAAGTACCACTCAAGTATCGGCATAACACATACTTTTTTCTAAGCAGACCTAAATACTGTGTTCTGAGCTGTAAAATAACACAATACACTTTAAAGGATTCAGGTCAAATTGTTGAAGATGATAGCAAGAGTCAGAACAGATAACTCAATGATGCCAAATAGGGGTTTTGGCCCCGCACCATACTCAAATCCGATCCTTCACAAGGCTGTGGAGAGAACAAAGTCACCTCTGAGTGGCAGTCACGCTTACCAACACCCAAGACTACAGGAAGTATTTACAGTGTTCTGATAGTAGTACATAGCGCCTAAATTTCTTTTATTAGAATAATCTCTTATTTAGACTATATCTTAAATTCTAATAACTTGTTTCCTAACTACTAAATATACTTAATCACCTTTGCAAATACATCATGTATAAAGAATAATTATGTAGACAATGTGAATGTTATTTTACATGCACGTGTACTTTATTATCTATAATGCACATATTCACAAATACCGTATGCACACACGCAAAATGTCACCGTAAGCACAGGTCACAGACTGTAAGCACATATATATATATATGCTCAGCTTTCCCACCTGGGGGAATGTATAGCAGGAACCAAGTGTCTTCTATAGTCAGGAAAATTCTATTTCAAATCCTAGCCTGGTCCATTGTACAAGCTGAGTCGTAGATACCAAGAAGACAAACTCAAGCAAGCCCAGTGGGGACTGAGTGACACAGAGCCCCAGCTCCCAGGGGATCAGGGCCACACATGTTCACACACACACAAACATACCATTATAGGAAACCTCCTCCACTAATGACATTGCTTCCTCTAGAATCCCTTTCAATTAGCCCATGACCCATTTTCCTTAGTGACATACTGCATGCCTCCTTGGCAATGTCACTCACTCCACTGCGTTTTAATTGCTACTTTAGCATGCCAGTTCTCCTATGCTTCCATCCCAAATCTCCATGCACAGGTTGGATGCCGGCGCTGGCAGTCACCATCTCTACTATCTGTCGTGTCCTCCCTGTGTCCTTATTCCACACTTTTCCTCGCCTTCTTTGCTTCTCCTCCTCACATGCCTTGACGTGATCATTATCCCATGATGGTAAATACTACTGCTTCATCCCTGAGATTTTCACCCACCACATCCTCTTGTAGTTCTGATTAAAGCCATGCTAATCTAGAACACATCACCATTCTGTGTTAAAGCCTTTCTGCTGATCACCTGTGTTAAATATCCCACTGTATTAATTAACCAGGGCACTTGCAAAATTCCCATTCAAATTACTTTCAAATTAGGTAGATGACTTATTGACTAATGTAACTGAAATAGGCTTCAGGTAAGATTGGGTCCAAGGCTTCATCATTACCAAATAATCCCTTGCGTTGACCTTAACCTCAACCATAATTTTCTTCTGCAAAGGCCAATACAGTTTGGGGTTGTATTTTAGCAACCGGCAACCTCACTGTTTAAAAAGGTGCTGTGTCTATGGTTCCATGATTCCAGCAAACATTCCATTAATGGCAGTCATGGTTTCGGAACAATGTATGCTGTATTCTCCTATTGATCATACCTAGCCCATTGACCCTACCCTTGTTGGGGGTTAGATGAGACCCTGTACCCATCCGAATCACAATGGCTACAACTGAAGTGCTGCCACTCCAAACCAAGAGGGACATCTGATGGGCAAAAAGGAAACAAAATAAAATGGTCTATCTGCCCCGCGTGCTTCTGCTATAGTTACTAGTTGCAATTTCACTCCACCGTATGTCCTGTCAGCACGTTTGGCCATTTTATTCCCTTCTATGCTCAGGAAATCATGAATTTCTGACTCAAGTAAACACAGTGCCTTCACAACAAGAGGAAGAAGGAAGCAGAAAGAGACTGAGTTCTTACGAAATAATCAGAATGGAGAGATGAAGAACAACAGAGCTTTGGTTTCTCTCCAGGGATTGGGTGGACACCTTGGGCTGGTATGATGCAGCCAGTCTGCTCTATAGGTACCACCCAGTACAACGTTTCAAGAAGGATGGCTTTGGGCAGTTCTGAGGTTCCCGGGTAGCTATCAAGATTGTCACCTGACCTATTGGAATCTGACAGCTACGTGAATTTGTCTCCTTTATACCTGGAGACCTGAAATGCATCTATTTTATTTATGTCTGTGTTCCCAGTGCCTAGATTGACAAATTGTCCCTTTCATATTTATTACTGGGCAAGTGACAGATGTCAACCATTAGCTTTTTTTTGTTTGTTTGTTTCCAATAGGGCTTTTAGTCTGGAGTCTTGCATACTGCACACGCCTAAGAGACTTTCGTCAGATTTAATTTCTTCAAAAAAAAAATCATTTTAAAAATGATCTGAGTAGTATTTTCTTTTTCTGAGCCCGTGGATGTTCGTGGGAACACTGTGAGCTGAGTGTTGCCCACGTCCAGGTCTTAAAAATGCAGAGCTTCTAACCTGAACCTGTGGCACGTTCTCATGTGTTATCTCTCTGTGCCACTTTGATTTCAGCACAAGGCCTGCTGAAGCGAGCACCCACGACATTTTAAACAGCTGCTATCCTTCCTCAGATATGGAACATGTCATTCTTTGCTCTCGATGGGGAAAGACTTGCTTCTGTGCACACCCGTTCCCACAGTCTGAGCCGAGTCTGTTTCTCCCAGAGCCTTCCCACCTTGACATCTTTCCTCAGCACTGCTAGGTGGGCATCAGGGCTCAGCACCCAGCAGTTTGTCTGCTGCTTGGGAAACCCCAGGAATGTTAATACTATTGAGCTACTCTGCTCAAATACTCCCAGAGTGAAGGGGACGCACAGCTCTGGTAGCTAGGCAACCATTACAACCACAGAAGGATCTCCCAAATAAAGAGAGAGACCCAGGACACACTGGAAACAGGCACAATTGCACTGTTAATTTGCAACTGGTTGGATTGCAGCTTTATTTGGTTGATGGTCTGTTTCTTACTTGAGAAAACATCACTGCTTAGGTCTGTTGATTTCTACATAAACTTCAAGTCTCTTTGATCCTCCTTAGTCGTGATTTCCAGAGTCCCAGGAAAGAGAATAGAGGGGCGTTTTTTTTTTTTACAATGCTGAGCCTCTTAACAAATATTAGGTGCTCAGTAAATATTAAATGAATGAATTAACATGTGGGCACATAGCTTTCAGAGATATATATGAAAACGTGGGCATAGACCTGGATGGTGGCTTTTAAGGTACGTTCACAAATTCCTTGGTACCTCCATCTTTTTAAGAGATGAAACTTTTGTGAGAGAGACCTCCATAGCCTGCTTCTAGCCCATCAACAAATGTGGCTTAGTCATAACGGATCGATAGCCCTTACCCTGGAGAATTATCCCCAGAATACCATTTCCGCCTCCGTGAAAAACGTCTTCAGTTGACTTTAGTCTCTGTCGGCATCTGACGACATTTACCTAGAACCACCCAGCAGATCCACTCTCAAATCCCTGGCCCACGTGAAGAAAAAAGAAATATAGGACGAATCAAATGCTTGTAATCTTAAGCCACTGGTGTTCTTCGTGCCCTGTCACACGGCAATTAAGACAGTTAAAGACATCCTTCTTCCTTTTGGAGACAAGTTAGTTTACGAGTGAACCCCTTAAGGACAAAGGAAGGCTCTGTCTTCTTGTTCACCTGTCCTGGTGTGTTCAATTAACACTGGGAACAACTAGCTTAAATCTTTATGGATATCTGTGTGTACTTATTGCTCACACAAAGAAAGTACCACTCATTAAGACAGTACAGTCATCATCAACAGGACTATTAGACATGCTGGAGAATTCCTATTAGAATTCCCACAACCCTCCTCCTTACCGAAGCAGGTAGGAGTTAGACAGGTTCCCTGGTGGACAGACAGATAGGGAGAGGCTAAGGAAGAAGCCAGCCATCCTGCTGGGTCTCTAGTCTGTGTCCTTGTCTCTCAGAGCTACAGCTAAAGGAACTCAATGCCTAAACCTCTGCAGTCTCAGGACAGCTGGCAGAGACCCGGCTTCTCAGCAGACGAGGAATCACAAAATGGTAAGGCATGACAATCCTACTTGGGATCAACTTAGAAGTTGTCACTGTGGCAACACTGTCAGCCCAACTCAGCTTCACAAACACTGACCAGGCAGCCTCAGGACCCTTCTAACAAACTTTCATCCTGCCTCATGTCTTCCCATGTGACAGATGCGAATCCCTCTTTCCACACTTACATCCATCCACACAGTCCCTCTCCAACCTTTGTCAAGATTGTCTGCTTCAGGACTGGTTGCATAACCATACTCACATACCGAACAGTGAACCAAGTAGTAAGCCATGGCAAAGCCCAGAGTTCTTCCAGCAGATAGTGTATGCCTGCTGTATGCTGTGATACATACATACATGTAAAGTGGGATCTAACTAGGAATGTCAGTCACTTATCACCCCTCCTGAGGGAAGGACATTTCTTTAAAGTGTGTTCAATTGCCCAAGGATACCTTTTTTAAAAAAATTAACCTTAATAAAACCCACACACAACTAAATTCAGTGCCCCAGAAATGAAGCAAGTCTGTCTTCTACCCATTGCTTCTGCATCTCCCTGTTAGCATTGACATTGGGTTCATAACAAGCCTCAGGTTCATCCGTGCTTAGTGAACCTCAGCAGCACTGGGTGCTGTGCTGGGTTCTCCTGGGTGCTGTGCTGGGTTCTCTATGCCTTTTACTTATCTTACTTAATTTAACCTAGTAGAGAGATGGGCTAGGATGTAGTTCAGTGGTAGAGCATTGGTCTAGCATGCACAGAGCTTGAGTTCAATTGAGAGCAGATAGACAGGCAGACAGACAGACAGACAGAGACAGAGGGAGAGGGGACAAGGGAGAGGAAAAGGGAGGAGAGGGAGACTGATTATGAAACTCAGAAAACTTGACTCATTTAAAACCCATTCCCAAACCCAGGTCCTTCCAGCTCGCTCATGGGAGGCAGCATTTCAATATTTGAACAGTCTTCGTGTTCTCACCAAGATACTGAATCTTGGCATTTTTGCCATTCATGCTTTCTTAGGTATCAAGCAAGGCTCTAAGATGTTTAGAAGGATTTAATGGCTGGCTAAACTCATTGAGAAGTATTTCCCGGCTTACTGCAAGGCAGTTAAGACTTGTAGCTGCAATCTTTGCTCAGCATGAGACAATCTGATTTATCACATAACCCGGAATAGTTCCAGCATAAGCAGCCAACATCGCACCAAGTCATATTTTCTAAAATATTGAAAATAGTTCCAGATTCCCCATAACTCAGGTTTTCCCTTCAGAAATGTTTGAAGGAGCGAGCACAAGTAATGCAGTGTTTAAGAGGGAGAGCCTACATGAAGATGGAAAAAGAGACCAGTGTGAACAACAACTCTGTCTTGCCCAGTTTCTCCATTCCCATTCCACCTTAACCCAACAGGGAGGGAAATGAAAGAGGTGTAAGGGGAGATTGGGGGAGGGGAGGGTGCCAACCAACAGCTTGCTGCTGGACAATGCTGCCATCTGCTGGTGACAATTGGAATTTCACTACACATGCCAGTCTATCCATTGATCAACCGCAATGATATCATCTTAAATACCCATAAATTGCCTTTAAATCGCCTCCAAGCCGGTCTAGTGTTGTCATACTTGAGGGTCACAACTGGCGCTCCACATCTGATCTGGGAACTGTCTTCCATAAGCCCAGTTAAAAAGAGGCACATTAACAGAAAGCAGAAAAAGAACATTTGTTCAATGTAGCTCCACTGAGAAGAGGAACAAAGAACAAAGAAACCAAGCAGAGCCCCCAGATCTGCCTTTGGGACCCTGAAGTGAGGGTTTATTTAGCTTACTGGTTACAGTCCGTCATCAGGAAAGTCAAGGTAGGAATTCAAGGCAAGAGCCCGAAGGCAAAAACTGAAGCAGAGACCAAGGAGGAATGATGCTCGCTCGCTTCCATCCCTGGCTTGCTCACCTAGCTTTCTTATACAACCAAGGACTACCTGCTCAGAAGTAGCCCTGCCCACAGTGGGGTAAGCCCTTCTACCTCAATTAGCAATCAAGAAAATGTTCAATACATGCCTACAGGCCAGTCTGATGGAGGCAGGTTGTCAGTCGAAGTTGCCTCTTTCCGGGTACGTCAAGTTGGCAAGCAAGACGAACCAGCACACTGCTTTCTAAGCACTTTAAAAAGACACCACCTAGGCAATGAGAGACGTTCCAATATCTGCTTACTGTGTGCTCCCTTCTGGTGCTTCTGTACTGTCTCAGTCAGGGTATCTATTCCTGCACAAACATCATGTCCAAGAAGCAAGTTGGGGAGGAAAGGGTTTATTCAGCTTACACTTTCCACATTGCTGTTCATCACCAAAGGAAGCCAGGACTGGAACTCAAGCAGGCCAGGAAGCAGAAGCTGATGCAGAGGCCATGGAGGGATATTACTTACTGGCTTGCTTCCCCTGGCTTGCTCAGCTTGCTTTCTTATAGAACCCAAGACTACCAACCCAGGGATGGCACCACCCACAAGGGGCCCTCACATCCTTGATCACTAATTGAAAAAAATGCCTTACAGCTGGATCTCATGGAGGCACTTCCCCAACTGAAGCTCCTTTCTCTGTGACAACTCCAGCTTGTGTCAAGTTGACACACAAAACCAGCCAGTACATGTGCCCAGGAGCCGTCTCCTTGGATAAAACGTGAACAGGTCTCTCTGGGCCACAAGGAATCCAAAACTGGCCACCAGCAAGCCCCTTTCCCAACACCTCTAACTTATCCCATGGGCTTCCCAGGGCTTCTTTCTACATGGCTGTAGGTGGAACATTCCCTGTACTGGCTAGTTTTGTGTCACCTTGACACAAACTGGAGTTATCCTAGAGAAAGGAGCTTCAGTTGGGGAAATGCCTCCATGAGATCCAGCTGTAAGGCATTTTTTTCAATTAGTGATCAAGGATGTGAGGGCCCCTTGTGGGTGGTGCCATCTCTGGGCTGGTAGTCCTGGATTCTATAAGAGAGCAGACTGAGCAAGCCAGGGGAAGCAAGCCAGTAAAGAACATCCCTCCATGGCCTCTGCATCAGCTCCTGCTT
>NC_034606.1:29413466-29415663 GCF_900095145.1 Mus pahari
TTGGTGATGAACAGTAGTGTGGAAGTGTAAGCTGAATAAACCCTTTCCTCCCCAACTTGCTTCTTGGTCATGATGTTTGTGCAGGAATAGAAACCATGACTAAGACACTCACTCCCCATGTCTGGTCTGCTGGAAGCCTGTGGTGGTTTGAACTGGAATGGACCCCATAGGCTCATAGATTTGAATGCTTGGTTAACAGGGAGTGGCACTACTTGAGAGGGATTAGGAGGTGTGGCCTTGAAGTGGGTGTGGCCTTGTTAGAGGAAGTGTGTCACTGAGGAGTGGGCTTTAAGGTTTCAAAATCTCAAGCCAGAGCCAGTGTCTTTTTCTCTTTTTTCTGCCTTCCGATCTGGATACAGAACTCTCAGCTGCCCTGTTTGCCTGTGTACCACCATGCTTGCTGCCATAGTGGTGACAGACGAAGCTTCTGAGACTGTTAAAATGCCCCAACTTAAGAAAAATTTTTATAAAGGTGGCTATGGTCATGGTGTCTCTTCACAGCCATAGAACCCTTACCAGACAAAGCCCGACCCACACCAAACCCACATGTGTAGCCCCTTCACATACTGATTTTCTCACACAGCCCTTGATCAGTGACACTCATTTGACAAGCCACATCACACTGAGCTTCTGAACTTGACATCTGGAAATGGCAATTGTTGTAGACATGTTTCATTAGATAGTTGTCCTGGATTGAAGAGATACCTAAATCCCCCAAACCTCCCTCCCCTAAGGGCAGAAGGAAATGAAGAATCTAAAAAGAAAGTATGTAAAGATAGAGACAGAAATTAGAATGATGTAGCCACAAGCCAAGGCATGCCGGATGGCCACCAGTCACCAGAAAGTAAGAGGCTGCGGCTGTTCTAACTGAAGCCCTGAAGAGTGCAAGATAGTGCCTTCACTTATGGGAATGGGAACTACAGAGGAATATATCTTTGTTTTAAGCCACTTGGTCTGTATTTGGAGTGGCAGCAAAATGGTATAGCCAGTCTGGAAATCAGTGTAGAGATGCCTCAAAAGGCTAAAGGAAATCTACTGTATGGCCCATCAGTTTCAATCCTTAGCATACTCCCAAAGGAATCAATATCCTATTCCAGGGATACTTGCTCAGCCATGTTGTTTGCTGATCTGTGCACAATAAGCAATAGAAACAGACCCAGGCATGGCCCCAGGGCCCTGGCACAGGCAGGTGCCACTACAATAAACAGATATGCAATGGAGAGGTGGGAAAGGTAGAAAAAACGGAGCAGTGTATGCAGTATGGAAGGAGGTAGAACTGGACATGTGATGGTGGTGACAGGTAAGATAAGGTGACAGGTGAGAGAGAGGGCTGAGATGATGTGCTGTCATTGCTCAATGGCAGGGGATGGAGGGAGGGGGGAGGGGGCAGCTGTAGCCTGGAGCTTATTCAGATGCAGACTTAGCCCCTGAACCTGCTGCCTGGCTGGAGGAAGGATCCCCCTCACTCTGGGCAAGGATGGAAGCTGGAGATGAAGAAAGGTTCACTTGCTGAATTGAACCTCCTCAAAAACAAACCACCGTGGTCCTTGAAGAGACTGTGTCGGTGACTGTGGCCTGTGCAGCTGCCTGAGATCCTTGCAATCCATGCTGCTGGTGATGTCCTGGGGCTTTACTCCCTCAAGCACCATCCTGATGTGAATGGTAAATGTAGCTCCCTGAGGAGGCCATGTTGGGGCTCATGGCACCTGAAGCTGCTCAGAGCTGTGAGTGAATTGGTGGTCCCCATAACACTGTGTTGGTATTTGTGGTCCTTGTTGCCACTAAAGTGGATACAGATGTTCTGCCACCTGAAGTCATGTTAATATCCATGGATGCTGGAAAGCCAGCCCTGCTGCCCCTCACTGGAGGGCTGTGTGTGTGTGTGTGTGTGTGTGTGTGTGTGTGTGTGTGTGTGTCTGTGTCCCCAGCTCCACCCCATCACTGCTGCTCCCACTGGAGAGTTGGCTCCACCCCTTGTTAGCCAACACTTGTCAGGGCACAAGAGAGTTGGCCTCACCCCTCTTGGACCACACCATGATGATGATGATAGAAGTATCACACACAGCCCCCACACAGAAGGGCTGGCCCTACCTCTCACTGGCCCACAGCACACAGAGGCAAGCAGTGGCTTAGGTGTTGTAGTGGCTATTCCTGGTTGTCAACTTGACTATATTTGAAATGAACTACAATCCAGAAT
>NC_034606.1:29416149-29429019 GCF_900095145.1 Mus pahari
TGGGATTTGGACTGCAGACTGTAAGTCATCAATAAATTCCTTTACTATATAGAGACTATCTGCAAGTTCTGTGACTCTAGAGAACCCTGACTAATACAGGTGTGGAATATCTAGCCTCGCACCTCGCTGGCAGTCACAGGGTTCTATCAATTGAAGGCTTCTGGTGTGGATGCAAGGGGAGAAAGACTTTTGGGGGTGGGGATGGAGGTAGGGGTGGGGCAGTCTGACCACTAAGAATTTGACCATGTACCAGTGAATATGTAGACAACACAGGATGGATTGGTTTTTTTCTCTTTTTTTCTTTGGGGAAGGGGTTACGGAGGAAGGGGTACACATGGAAAGACTGGGAGGTGAGCACGATTGGGGTGCATGCTATGAGATTCCTAAATAATCAATTCAAAAATACATATCCAAAAGAAAAGAAACAGAAACAACCTAAAATGTCCTTCAACTAATGAATGGATAATGATATGTGGTATATGTGGCATATACACAGTATGAAATGCTATTCAGCTGTAAAGAAAAATAAACTCATGGAATTTGAAGTCGAATGGATAGAACTAGGAAAAAAAAATCATCATTGAGTGAGATAATTCAGACCCAGAAAAACAAATACTGGATGTTCTCTCTCACTTGAGCATCCCAGTGCCAAATCTTCATATGAGAGTACATGTCCTGGAGCAAGTACAGAAGCCAGGGGAGGAAAGGGGCCACGGGGTATGGGGGCAGGGGGAGCATTAGGAGAGCAGCACAGAGGGAAATGGCAGGGTGGGAGTGATCCAAGGGGGAAATGGAGAAAAGGGGGAGCTCTGATTAAAGGGGAAGGGAAATAAACGCAGAGGAGGGAGGAGGGTACGATAAGGAAGGGTGCCTAAAAAAGTATTAAGACATCGTACTATTGACTCTCTACCTAAAACACCCCAACTTATTGCTGATGCATTTTAAAGTTACTGACACCGGTACCTTTCACCCAGAACAACTCAAAATGCACACAATTAAGTAAAGGTAAAATTTATATGCTTTTATATAGAGGAAAACATCTAAATCTTTATTTCGCATACCATTTGAGTAGTTTTGACAGATAACATCATCCTGTTTCCTAGATGTGGTAAGGATATGGAATAGTTGTTAAACCCATAAACTCAAAGTAGCAATGGGTACCCTCACAAGACCAAGCAAGCCTGAGACCCACAACATTCCACATGAATGGAGAAGGACCCCTCCCTCCATAAAACACCTANAGGCTGTCATTGCTGCTGGGAGGAGGTAGCCTCTGGAAGGCTACCCTTGCTCAAATTAATAATCCCACACTTATGCAAAAAAAAAACCCTAATTAAATGCAACAAAGCATCAAAAAGACAAACATTGAATGAGAAGTTGTTGGGGAAAAAGGGACTGGGAAGGGGTGGATTAAAAGGGACAATGAGGGGAGGTAGAATCTGATCCAAGCATATTATTTATATAATTGTGAATCAATGGTAGGACCCCTAACATCTTTATTCCCACCAGCCTAAAGCATGCACTCAAATCACAACGCTTAGGTATGCCATGGTGCAGTATCTCACATGTATCCAAGACTGAGGCTAGGATTGGAGGAAGAGTTAGGCTTCTGAAAGTTGCTGTAAAAGTGACAGGCTTGCATAGAGAGCAGACAGGGGCATCTTGACTTCCAAATGCCAAGTTGACCTGGGGTTATTCAGCTCCATCTTCAGACCACACTCCTCCAGCAATTCATAAGTAATGGCCAAGCCCTCACCCTGGAGTGGGGCAAGAAGCTGAGGCTGCAGTGTGAAGGGAATGTGCCATGGATACTTGTAGTTTGGCTGGAGGATGCTCTTTACCTGGAACAAAAATGATCAGATTGGGCAAACCAGGCTCTGGCCCCAGGGTAAGATCTGTCCCAACACCCAGGAGCCACACAGGATAAAGACCTAATAAGCAAGACCTGAAGCCCTAAGCATTGGTGCCTTACCTATAACATGGCAATAATAGAGTCTACACTGCCCAAGAGTATCATCTGCATGTGTGTGCACACATGTACGCATATGGCTATACACACTTTCGCATTTAGAGGGAAATATATAAGGGAGAGAAAAGCCGATTTGCAAACTGGTAACCGTAAACAAATAGGGTAACTGACTTGTATCCCCTTACTTCCTACAAAGATGCCTTCCTAGATGGCTAACGTAGACCTAGTGGCCTTTGCTTCCAAGGCTTCCATAACTGAAGAGATGCTCCTAATAAGGAGGAACCCAACCTGCCTGCTCCCCAGAGGGTTCCCGACTCCCCTTGTAGAAACCTCATTCTACAAGAGATCTCTTCTAGAATGTTCTTTCTGTTCCTGCTTTCCTCTTCCCCCTCCCTGGACAGACAGGCCCTGGCAGTTTCTTACCAGCTCTTGTTGCTGCAGGAGGAGCCGCATCTCCACAGACTGAGCCAGCAGACTGAGTTGGGTATTGCTCAGCACTGAGGGAAGGAAAATGTATTTTCTTCTTACCATGAACTACCAAACCCAATGAGAGGAAAACTCTGAGACACAGGGATATGTCTGTACTGGCTGGTTTTGTGTCAACTTGACACAGCTGGGGTTATCACAGAGAAAGGAGCTTCAGTTGTGGAAATGCCTCCATGAGATCCAGCTGCAAGGCATTTTCTCCATTAGTGATCAAGGGGTAGGGAGGTCCCCTTGTGGGTGGTGCCATCTCTGGACTGGTAGTCTTGTGTTCTATAAGAGAGCAGGCTGAGCAAACCAGGGGAAGCAAGCCAGTAAAGAACATCCCTCCATGGACTCTGCATCAGCTCCTGCTCCCAGATCCGTTTGAATTCCAGTCCTGACTTCTTTCAGTGATGAACAGCAATGTGGAAATGTAAGCTGAATAAACCCTTTCCTCCCTAACTTGCTTCTTTGGTCATGATGTTTGTGCAGGAATAGAAACCCTGACTAAGACAAAGTCCCATTACACTTGAAGGTCAAATGCACTGCTCAAGAAAGGTCTCCTGCCCTTGAGATGGGCTCCAGGCTCATAAGTGACATGACCCGGAGCTGGAAAGTCTAAGGGCTGAGGCAGGAACCAGCTTCCACCAAGGGTGTGTTAGGTGATTGGCAACTGCTCACTTTCTAGACCTCAGACTCCTCTGTGGTCCATGCACTGCTATCACTCTGAGCCTTGCTGGCATTAGAGAGAAGGATGGTGTGCCAAGGGTCATGGTAATCCAAAGGCTTTGGGGAGGTGGCCTCTGACACAGCCCTCTGAGGACCAACATGAGGACTCTCCCCACACTCCCCCTCAAATCATTCTTACCCATCAGGGCTTGAAGGAGATTAAGAATGAGGTCCTTTAGGTCAATCCATGAAGGGCTCCTGTCCTTTTGCAGCTCTTCCAGGATTTTGCCACCTGGACCATCCATATGCTCCAACTGATTCAACTCCAGCTACAGGAGACAGGCATTCTGTTAATAACATCATTTCCAGTGCTGGGACCAGATGGCTCTATACATGCTGAACGAGCACTTTATCACAAAGCTACACCCTGGCTCCTTTTACCCTGCTTTTTTTTCATTTGTGTGACAGGGTCTCAGGCCTTTGCCCAAGCCAGCTTTGAACTCACTACATAGCCCAGAAAGATCCTGAACTTTCAACCTTCCTTCAAGTAACTTCAGCTTCCCATATCTGGCTCAAAACTATTCTTGTGTAATGTGCCTATTTCCAGAGGAGTTAAGTACCTCTCCATGGGGAGCAGAACTAGTAGGCCACACTCTCTAACCCTCCACATTGTGCATGGAGCTGGAATCCCCAAACATTGACATCTTTCTCAGCGTCCTCAGCGTCATATACATCCCTCCTCCCTCCTGTCTTAGCATCCCTGACTCCCAAACTGACCGTTACAGGTTTCATCTTCTCTAGGCAGCTATGGAACTCTTACCATTTTCATCAGGTCATATAGAACCTCACTGTCACCTTCACAAAGCATGTGCAGGAAACTGGAGAACACAACTTCTTGAACATCCTTTGAGAGCTCAGCCAGTAGCATTGTTTTTTGGGAAACTTCATTTTGTAGGCACTGGAAATCTGCTCTCAGACAGGAACAACAATCAGAAAGTGAGAAACATTCTTCAGTTAAATATCTCTGGGATGGTACTATTTCCAGCAGCAAAAAATGTCTCCAGTGACAGCCTGCTTGAGCCACCCCCCTCGGGGGTGGGGGGGGAGGCAACTATCATGAAGCTAGAAAAAAGAAAGCATTAGCACTCTGAAAGGAGGGGACACAGCACTGGGGGGTAGAGATGGAAATCTGAACAATGGTTATTGCAAGTGTTGGGAGAGAAATGACCAAGTATTCATTTCTGGGATATGTCAGGAATGAAATGTATTGTGGTGCTCTGGTGATGGCAATCCTCAGTGTTCATGTATCAGCTTACCTGTGTGATAAATTCGGATGTGATGAGGAGTCAATGTGTTTGTGATTCTAGGACACCTGGCACAGAATGCCCACACTTATTGGTAAGTATCTCTGAAATCTGTAAAGAATTAGCCAAGCACTGCATTTGAGGGTGTTCTGGGTCTGCCACATGTCCTATGGGTGAGCCATGAGAGTGGGAGGGTACCACGGTGGAAGCACCAAGCACATCTCTCTGAATCTTTCATATTCCCCATGCTGGAGCAATGTCTGCTTCCCAGTTTGTTCTCAGTGAACATCAGTGCTCACAATTGCGCATGCATCAGTTGAACTAACTGAAAAGAACGGGGAAGTAGGCCTCTGATTTCTGAATTCCAAAGGAAGTTATTATGTGAGTTGTGAGCCTATGGTTTCCCAGCAGAAGCCCAGATTTCCTTTTTTAAACACACACACACACACACACACACACACACACACTCACCTAGATGGGTGGGCTCCTCTATTGTTCCTAGAAAGAGAAACGTGAGCTGTTACCTTTCTTCATCCTCAGTTTGTTCTTGAGACACACAATGGAGAGTCTCTCCTACCATCTCTGCCCCACACCCAGTCTATGCCTTCACCACATTGGCCTTCCATGGAACTTTCCCATCCTCCAGGAACCAGAGCCAGGGCTAGGGCTGAGCCCAGTAGCATCACCCAGATCTCCAACCCCAACCCCACCACACACTCACCAATCGGAGAGATGTATTCTATCCTTGAGCCTAGAAAGAGATAATATATTAGCCCGCCCAAGAATTAGTGATTGTCCTTACATCCCCTATATGCTCCCCCGTTTTCCTACCCATCCCCCAACCCAACTCCTCCATTTCACCTTGCAATTCTGTTCTTATGAGAAACTTCCTTCGATAAACCCATCCCCAGGTAGATCTCAGTTTAGCAATGTCATACCTATCCTAATGATTTCCTCATGATGTCTTAGTATTTCAAAGTGTCCAGATAAATACATAGGTCTGTTTGCAAAGGTCATCTTCTTCTTAGCATTGGCAGAAGGGAGAATGGCTGAACGGAAAAAAAACTCAAGTTAGGTAAGGTGAGCTCACACCTGCTAGAGTTCTTCCCACACCCCACTTAGGGACTCCCAAGCCAAACACCAGGGACTGCCATCAACCTGATCACAAGCCTGTGTGTCCTGTGAATCAGATCCTTTCACGGGGCCCTGAAACCTGCATTGTATTATGTTTGTTCATGTACTGTGTACACATGCGTGTGTGTCTTGGAGCACATACAGAGGCGAGGGGACAACTTTGGAAACCATTTATCTCCTTCCAACGTTGAGGGGCATGGAGAGAGAGCTCAATTCATGAGGCCTGGCAGCAAGCACCTTCCCCAGCTAATCCATCTCACTTGCCTGAAACTTGGATCTGAAATGAGCGCTTTAGGTGACCATTACACCCTCTGACGTTCAAGAATTACTCCATGAGGACTGGAGAGAGTCTTGCAGCTCTTGCAAGGAACCAGAACTCAGTTCTAGAACCCACACGGCAGCGCCCCCTTCTGGCCTACTTTGACACTGCATGTGCTTGGGACACCTACATGCAGGCAAAACACAAATACACACAAAATAACAACAAGCAAATAAATACTCCATGAGGTGACACAGACTGTTTTCCTCCTGCCCTGTCATACAGGTCTCCTGATAGCCTTCAGTTACTAGCTGGCCCTTCTTTATCTACTCTCAATCTGGTAATATCAAATTGTTTTGTATTCATATTCATGCAGCTGTACTGAGGTCTAAACGTGCCTAACAATAAAATTCAAGCATTTGACACATGAAATGAGCCTGTGGAGGAAACAAAGATGACATTTCTCATGCTAACTAAAGGAACTTAAGACAAACAAAAAAAAAACCTTCAAAGTGTCTGCAAGTCACATTCTGAGCACTAGGGGGCACACAGGGCATCTTGTTTATACAATCAGACATGGAAGGGAACCAAGGGGACAATGTGTTGACTGGCAAGCACACATTCAATGTGTTGTCTGGCAAACACAAATTTAGTCCTCGTAACAGACAAAAAGGACTTAATAGTTGCCATATCGCTGACCAGAAGCTTCTGAGAAAACTGGCCTTCTCCTGTGGAAGGGGGAAACCACGGTGTCATTTCTCTCCCAAGCTGACATGAAGAGAGGAGGTAGAGGAAGTGACCTGTAACACATCCGGATCCAATCTGTCTTCATCGCTTAGGTTCACCAAGCACTTTGCCTGACCTGACAATAACTGGGCTGTGCACAGTCAGAACCTTTCATCCCAGAGCCCCCTCCCATTATTGCCTCCTCTCACCCACCTAGTCAGCTCTCCTAAGTTTCCTCACTTCCTCTCTTCTGTGGACATATCAACCTTTAGAGTTTATCCTCCAGGAAACACTCCACCCCCACCCCCATTCCCACCTCTATGCCTAACCCCACCCTCATCCCCTCCCCCACTCCACCCTGCATTCAGTCTCCACAAGCATGGCCTTGAGTCTCTGGGTACAACATCTGATCTAATCACAGTTTATTTTGTTTTGCTGTTAATATTTTGAGTAAAGGGTTCATTTTCTTTCCCCTCTTAAATTAAAACACTTACCATGATCTGTAAGAGTAAGGCCATCTCCCCCAGACATTTAATAGGCATCTCCAACCTTGTTCCCAGTTCCCACCCTATGATTCAATCATTGGTGCTATAAGGATGTGGACAATTTCTCTAGAAGCCATCAGCCACTAGCAGTACTTACTAAATTAGAGAACCCAGCTTCCTTGACTGTTGCTGATAACTACAGGATTAATCTACAAGGTAGATACTGCAGGAGTGGGGTGAGTGTGTGTGTGTGTGTGTATGTGTGTGTGTGTGTGTGTGTGTGTGTGTGTGTGTGTGTGTCCCCTCCTCTCTTAGGAGCTACCTGCCACACTGAGGAATAACTTGGGGCTCTGAGACCTACTCATGCTCTGGCACTCAGCTCATGCACAGGTCCATACCTAACACAGAAACATACACCAAATGGCAAAGTCTTAATGTATGGGTATGTGTGGGTGGGTGGGGTGTAATGTGTGTATATTGTGTGTGGTATGTATACTCAGTGGTGGTACATCTCTTGGAGAAAATTCGGTTCTGCATTCAGGCATTCTGTCGACAGCTTCTATTGTGTTGTGCTTCTGTTATTTTAAGGACCTTTAATGTGGAGTTATGGATCACCTGATCAACGTGGCACCTCCCTATTGAGCTTCTGAGAGGAGGAGGACCTTGAATGGCTAGAGATGAATGCCCAGAGGTGACTGGGATTGGCCTGGACTTTTTGAACTCCAAGTCAGATCCCTTCCTACACAGGAAGCTACCTCTGCAACTACGGCTGGCAGTATTTGAGGATGGCCATGCTGAGAGGTAACTGAAGGTGGGGCATGTGCCTGGGACAGTGAGGAGTGCTCCTGGCCTGTAGTCAGAGGAGGTCCACATCTTTGGCCACCCCATCCCCACCAGGCTCCCACTGATGCTCACCACAAGTGTTATCCTCGATGACCAGTTGCTGCTTCTTGTAGGCCAACACTGAACCCTTTAGGATAGGTATTGAATCCGTTCTCTCTGTTTGCCACTGCCCACTGCCTCCAATCTGGGGGGGAAAAAGCATTCCTAAGGACTTGTAGTTATTTGTCTCATAACACCATTAAAAATGTTTACTTTTAATCCAAAAAAAAATGTATGTCTGTAATTGAAAAGTCAAATAAATCTAGAAAGCTCATGAGAAATTACAAGCAGTCCCTTACTTCTCCCCCTCCTGGTCCCCATGTCCAGTTTCTGCCCCTCTCCTTTGTATGACAATATTTACCTACATTGAAATATGGGAGGTGTGCCTAGGGAGGCCTAGAGATTTAATTCAGAGCACCAGGGGTGCCAGACTAGTATTTACCACTGAGCCAAAGCCACAGCCCTATTGCAATGTCTTGAGTTTTCCATACCAGGACTTCTCTTTTTCTTTGAATATCTCCTCCTGACTTGCACCCTAAGAAAGGTTTCTATCTTTGCTGGTTGAGGTATGTTCCTTGGAGACAGGAAATTGGTCTTGTTTTTTCTGTTTTTTTGATGTTGTTGTTGTTGTTGTTTTGTTTTGTTTTGTTTGATTTGTTTTTTATCTAGACTGCTGTACTGGCTAGTTTTGTGTCAACTTGACACAGCTTGAGTTATTACAGAGAAAGGAGCTTCAGCTGGGGAAATGCCCCTACGAGATCCAGCTGTAAGGCCTTTTCTCAATTAGTGATCAAGGGGGGAGGTCCCCTTGTGGGTGGTGCCATCTCTGGGCTGGTAGTCTTGGGTTCTATAAGAGAGCAGGCTGAGCAAGCCAAGGGAAGCAAGCCAGTAAAGAACATCCCTCCTTGGCTTCTGCACCAGCTCCTGCTTTCTGCCCTACTTGAGTTCCAGTCCTGCATCCTTTGGTGATCAACAGCAATGTGCAAGTGTAAGCCGTATGAACCATTTCCTCCCCAACTTACTTCTTGGTCAGGACGTTTGTGCAGGAATAGAAACCCTGACTAAGACAACTGTTAATATGTGTCTTTTGATTAGGGAGTTTGAACCACTAATGTTTAAAGTGTATTGATATCTGTCATTTGTTTACTTTTATGGTGTTTGTGGTCTTTTGTTTCATCACTGACTTAGTGTTAGTTTTATGGTGTTTGTGGTCTTTTGTTTCATCACTGACTTAGTGTTAGTTTTTGTTATCACTGCTTGTACATTTTTACCCCTTTCTTCATGAAGAAATATTCTTTTTGGTCTCCTCTGTAGGGTAAGCCTGGTGGTCATAAGTTATTTTACATGCTTTATCATGGAAAGGTTTACTTTCCCCTTAGATTATGACTGACAGTTCTGCTGGATATAATAGTCCAGGCTGGTATTTCTATTCTCTTAAGGCTTAAAGTATATTCATTTGAGCTCTTCTTGGTTTTAAAGTCACCACAGAGAAATTGGCTATTATTTTGACAAGCCTGCCTTTATATGGGACTTAGACATAAATCATGTAAATCAAGGTATTTAAATCTTGCCACTTCAAACATTTATTACCACAGCCAGGCATGTGAGATGTATCTGCAATCCCAGCATTTGGAAAGTGGAAGCAGGAGGACCAGGAGTTCAAGGCCAATCTTAACTCCATAGTCCATTGAAGGCAACCTAGGCTATATAAGACCACATCTCAAAAAAACAATCTGTTATTAGATGATCGTAGAACATAGATTAACAGATACAGTTTAGTAAAGATGTTCCTGTGTTTTTCTAGCCATGGAAATGGTGTGTGTAAATACTGCTGAATCCTTACATTTGTGTTTCTACAGTATCTATTGTTTACTCAAAACAAAACATGGTACCAAATAATAACATCTATTTTGGAATTTATCAATATTTGCTGATCCTATGTATTAAAGCATTATAAACAAGGGCATTAGAATATAATGTAAGACCAGGACTAACATTAAGCATATACTACAAATGAGCAGTGGAAAATAATGACCCCATCCTTGTGACCCCTAGAAAGTGATCCCCAGAAGCCCTTGAGAAGCAAGAGTACACTAGCTGCACTAGCTTTCTTGTCCCCATCTTGTACCTTGAAAAGCTGTTTGATGGACCCTTTGCCTAAAATATTGACACTGCATTTGCCTTCCAAAACAGTATCCTTGGTCACTTCATAGGCTTCTGTTACCACATACAGGTTCTTTCCTTCAATACAGCAATTTTTCATATACGATGGCAACTTATCCAACAGTTTCCTGAAGATGTAAAGGAGAATCAGAAAAGATCCAAATGGCTGATTTCATAGAAACAGAGACCAAATCATGAACAAAGAAACAGAAAAATCTAAGCCAGCCATTAAATACTACAGAGACTGAGTCAGCTTCAGGCTGGGGATGTGACTCAGTCAATAAAGTGCTGGCCATGGGAGTGTGAGGACATGAATTTACATCCACAGAAAACATGTGGTTGTAGTTGATAACATGGTACATGTGCTTGAAATCTGCTAAGACTGTAGGCTATGCATGTTCTTGCCATAAAAATAGCGGTTACTGAGCTGACAAAATGGCTGAGCAGGTAGGGGTGGTGCTGCAGACCCTGAGGACCTGAGTCTGATTCTCAGACACACACAGCAGAAGGAGAGATCTGACTCCTGCAAGTGGTCCTCTGACTTCCACATGTGAGCCATGGCATGTACACACGCATATACATACAAACACACACAGAGTAAATAATAAATGTAACAAAACTTATTTTTCCAGCTCCTTTCCCCCCCCCTTTTTTGGATATTTTCTTTATTTACATGTCAAATATTATACCCTTTCCTGGTTTCCCCTCAGAAAAACACCCTCCACCTATCCCCATTCTCCGAGCCCATCATCCACCAACTCACCAACCACCCACTCCCACATCCTTGTCCTGGCATTCCCGTACACTGGGACATAGGGCCTTCATAGGACAAAAGGCCTCTCCTCCCATTGATGTCCATCTAGGCCATCCTCTGCTACATATGCAGCTGGAGCCATAAGTTCCACCATGTGTGCTTTTTGGTTGGTGGCTTAGTCCCAGGGAGCTCTGGGGGTACTGGCTAGTTCATATTTTGGTTCCTCCTATGGGGCTGCAAACCCCTCAGCTCCTTATGTCTGTTCTCTAGCTCCTTCATTGGGGAGGCTATGGTCAGTCCAATGGATGGCATAATAAAACTTTTTAAACATTGGTTACCGGAGGCAGTGATATGTTACTGACTTATATGCATATATCACACCAAAATGCTGCACATCAAACATGCATTTCTACTTCTAAATTATATATCAGGAGATGTGACAAGAAGTCAATCTAAACCCCTTTACACTGGGACATTGATTGCTTAAAATTGATTATTACAATCTTTGGCATATTTTAATCAATATTCTAACCTTCACTTCTACTGATTTGTTTCTCATTACATGCCCATCCTCTATGCAATGACCTTTGTCTCTTTGTTTTATCTTTCTGTTCCCATCATATTAATAAAACAGTAATGGATAATTCTATCCTAATGAATATTATTAGTGAACTATATGTCATTATTTCAATGACTTTTTTCAAGTAGAATAAACTACATTGTCATCCACCACAGCAACAGAGCCTGCTTGCTGCCTCTCTGCTTGGAAGAACACCCCCTGAAACTTGGCTGAGCCATCCTTGTACCCTCAGGGGCCTTGCCTGTTTTGAAGACTTTCCAGTTTTTTATTTGGGATGCTCATACTCTGAACCTCAATGTCGTATCCACCAGACTTAACAAACCCTGCATCTCCTCCTGCAATGGGTTCGACATCCACATTTGCCTTCAGTTTCTGAGATACGGTGTGTTTGAGGGGGATGGGAGCTGACACTTCAGGCTCTGAAGAAGAAAAGGCAAACAACTTCAGCCCAGAATTCACTGTGAAAAAGCTATTCTGAACAATGAGAAAAATAAGGCTAGTTCCTCTCCTCCTTTAAATCATAATCAAGAAGCTAGCTAATAATCAATATCTGAAACGTAAATTACCACAGAGGGCAAAATCTAGAACCCATGCAAGCATGGTCTTCCCACTAAGAAAGAAAAGCATCATTAGTGCAGGGTCTAGCCGTCCCTGGGGAACACCTTTCTGAGCACAGAATCTAGTTCCAGGGTAGCTTGTTGAAATGGAAAAACCTCTGGGACTTGAGGATAGACTGACCTCAGTCTGGATCCTAACCCTACAGTTTGAACTATGTAACTCTGAACACGTTTTAGGAAGATGGGTATCATAGCTCTGTTTACAGAGGCTCTCAGAAGTATTATAAGACCAAATGCATGGATGGGTGGATTCCTAAAGCGCCTTCCTTGACCTTTGTCTTTAAGCAGAATGGTTCACGAGCTACCTGTCTGAGCACCTCAAGGACCTGGGAAGCTGCACCATTGAAAATACTGATTTTCACATTTCCCTGCCCCTTGACTGACCATACCTGGAACAGGAAAATTGGGCTCCAAGACATCCAGAAGGGTAAATTCAACTGGAATATATTCAGTTTTGAAAGCCAACCAGGGAGAAGTCTCCTGAAGTATGTAAAACAGGCGGAATTTGGTTGCATCTGCCAGGCTTTTGACAGGCCTCAGATCTCTTCCTTGAAGCTTTTTAACCACCTCCTTGCTAAGCCAGTCAAATGTGTAGGGCATGTTGCTAAGATAAAAGGAAGCACAAAGTTAAGTTGGGAAAAGAGGGAGGGTAGCTGATTCTCAGTGATTCCTGATGTTCTTGTCATAAGCCACCAATGTGTGAGAGAACTCCCAAGTCGGCACACAGCAGAAATATACACATCCAAGTTATCCCGGGCGGGACTATTCCAAAAAGCCAGAATACAGACTGGACCTAGTAGTGCCCACCAGAAGATGAATGGGGGCAGGGGCTGGAGAGGTGGCTCAGAGGTTCACAGTACTGA
>NC_034606.1:29560470-29561576 GCF_900095145.1 Mus pahari
TCTAAGCCCCTACTCCATTAGCATGGGTCTGAAATCGCACACAATCACTGGTTTGGTTTGAGTTTTTCCAGATGATTCCTGCATGTGACCTTCACAGTAGGAAGATTTGCACAGATGGTTACAAGCACTCATTCTGAGGTCATTTACTTCAGCCTCTTACAAGGGAAGGCTGACATAACAAGGACTTTCTAGGTTCTGGGACTCTCTGCCTCCCACCTATTAGCTACAGGCGTAGGTGGCTGATCCCCTTAGCATGCCTACAAATGCAGGTGCCTACAGGTAGGGACCACTTTCAGAGAAAGCCTCCCTCCTATGATGGAGTACTGCCTGTAAACACTCAACAGACCTCACCCATTCATCCTGATGATTCCAGGAGTTGTGTCTGTTAAGTCTCTTTTCTAATCTGAGGAAACTAGGACACAAAGAAGCTCCTTACTGAGAACCACAGCCAGTGAGAGGTGGGGTTCAAGTTCAAGTCTAATATGTGTTTTCTACACACATTTGGTCAAGCCATGGGACAGCAGCATAGCCTGTGGATGCTAATGCTAATCACATGCCTTCTAAATACAGAGTCCTCAAGGAGAGTGACAGTCTTCTGACCCAGATCATGCAATGGGGCAGGTAGCTGGGACAAGGACCATATATAGCAATTAAACATTTATTGCTGATATTGTTACAGGGTTCAAGGTAGATGCAACACAATTCGAACAATAGGCCAATGCAGAAAAGAAAGGTTTATTGTAATAAAGCCACTAGTGATGGATCAGGGGCAAAGAACAGACTTGTGAGCTGAACTGCAACCAGAAGTCNGAATGTTATAGAGCTTTTAGGCTTGAAAATCACAAATATCTACGACAAGCTACAGTTACATTTTCCAACTATCAGGATCAGGGTTCGAGGAAACATTTATCTGTGGTCCATTTATCCTATTGTTATTGGTTGGTTTATTCCGCTGTGGAATGGTAGCTTGCCTACCTTTCCTGACTCAGTTTGTCAACCAGGATGCTGCTTTCCCAGGTACACGTCNCTTCCTGCCAAGCAGATGTCAGTCACCCAGGAAGGTCTTGGGAACTTAAACTTTACTTGACTCCTATCCAAAATGGAAG
>NC_034606.1:29562041-29569509 GCF_900095145.1 Mus pahari
TGGATCTCTCTGCTTGGCCTGGGAGTGGGAGAAAGGGGCAAATGGAGCCAGCTTGAGTAGACAAATGGGCACCTCCCTGTCACTGAGGCTGGCACTCTCTCTGATAAATGGCTAAGCACTTCCCAGGTGCAGCTGGCTCCTGTTCTTGGAAGAGAAACCCAAAAGCCAAACATCCTTGGAAAGATTTGGGTCCAAGATTCAGGTACCACATTTGGATCATAAAAGGGAGGTAATCAGACATCGCAGACAGGTATAAGCAACCATAAAACACACACTAGTTCCTGAG
This sequence comes from Mus pahari, assembly GCF_900095145.1. NCBI lineage: Eukaryota > Metazoa > Chordata > Mammalia > Rodentia > Muridae > Mus > Mus pahari. The sequence continues at coordinate 29,562,328 of NC_034606.1, forward strand.
AAGTACCATAAAGATATTCCTTAGGTCAGAAGTGTTCCCCTCCCAGCAGCGATTCCACCCTGCTGCAGGAACAAACAGGCATTGTGTTTGAAAAATGATTTGCCTTGTCACCTCCCCNTTCACCCTAAATTCCAAAGAATCTCAAACTATGCTTCCTATAAGTACCACACCTTCTAGGCTCAGGGTTGCACCCCTGTCCTACATAGTGGGAAGGTTTGCAATCTGAGTCTGACTCATAATGATAAAAAAGACTCTTATGCATAATTGCATAGGGCCCAGCAGTTCTTGAGCTCTCCTGGGGTTCCTAGAATTGGGGACACACTTCTTTGTCCCCATGGGAGGGAAACGCATGAGTTCAGGAGCCAACCATTGTCACCCATTGCCCTGGCCAATCCCCTCAGCACTCTCTGTAGCAGGGCGTGGGCTGCTTTAGGATGCCCTGTAGGGTAACACTGCAGAGTCCCAGCCCTGCTGGCCAGCAGTGCAGATGCNGGCTCTCTGACCAAGTGTCCTGCTTCCTCTTTGGGTTCGTTTGTCCTTTCCCTGCTGGGCCAAATGCAGCTGTCCTTTACTTCCCTGAAAGAAAGCTCTGCAGGAATGCCGGGGTAGGTGAGTGACTACCAAGGTTGGTGACTGCCCTGANATGGTTCTGTGGTCTCCAAATGCTCCAAATGTGGTGTCCCTAGCCCATTGTGGAAGCCTCCACCTGAAAAGGTCAAGTGAGCCAGAACTGCCAAGAAACATGCCCCACTGGAGACTCCCAACTGTCCTAAGCCCTGGTTCCCTCTCCTGAATACAGGAGTGATGCTTGTCTCTCCAGCCTAGATGATGAGAGCTGGAGCCTCAGAACCCGGGGTCCCAGATACTGGAGTCTAGCAGCCCTGGGAGACAAAGCTGGGACAGCCTTTGTTCTTTCTGTGGGAGCAGTGTCAAAGGGTGGAGGCAAAATAGNAAGGCAGTGATGTGACAGGTAGAAAGGCTGGCTGAGATCTGTAGTTGCCTGGTGTGGACCAGAGCCCCTGCAAATTTCTGGTGATTGGGCAGAGGAGGGAATAAGGTAAGTATATATGGCACCTTTAATGTGAGGGAGCTGCACAGGGTCACTCCTGTGNCACTGGGTTTTCTGGGGAAGCTGGGAACAAAGAGGACCCCCAAGAAGGTGACTGTCACAAAACCAAGTAGCTCTCCATCTGGTCTCTACAGGTATAGCCTTCAGCCAGNAATCAGGAGAGGAGTCTAGCTCCCACAACTTGCAAGACCAAGTAGATAGCCAGTTGCAGGACCTGGTCACACTGTCCTCAGAGCAATGGGACACATTGCTGGGTACCCTCCAGGAGACCATCACACACTCCCGGAGCTGTAGGACATGGTGATGGACCTACTTACTAGGCTTGGGAAAGAGCCCAGATCTAGGCAGCCAGGGAGAGGACAAAGTGGGCATGAACAGAGCTCCACTGAGGCTCTCACACACTCTTCAGAGAATGTAAGGCAGGGCTCTGTATGGACTGTATCAGACCCTGAAGTCCAGACCCTCATTAGCCCACCAGTTAGGAAGAAGCTGGTTCAGCTAAGCTCAAGGCCAGACCCAGGCTCTTTGCACACTAGTGGGTTCCCAGAGGCAGGAGCAATTCCTTGAACGGACAGGGGCATTGAATGCACAAACAAGGACCTCTTCCTAGTACCCTTTTCCTGCAGCTGCAACAGGCTCTGGACACAGGGCTGCTCGTACAACTGGAGAGCCCTGGAGGCTGTGTCTTAAGCATCCTCAAAGATTCTACAGGCAACTCGTCATGCTCGAGAAGTAGGGCTATCCTCTTCCTTCTTGGAGCCCTAGCAGATAAGAATGAGGGTCAGTGACTGAAGGCAGACCCTGAAGGGTGAAGGAGAGGGAGGACCCCATTCTGGAGCTTGGGCTGATAGGGTGTGATGCCCTGAGTCTAAACTAACAGTATGAGCACCCTTGATCAAGTCTTCCCAGACCCTGGTTAATCACTATTGTTCAAGACTACCATCAGTGGAAGAGCTTGTACGTGTGAAAACCCTTTGTTGCCAGCTCTAGGTAGACTGTCACAGGGTGATGTAGTTTCTACCTTTTAGAATCTTTTGGGAAAGATAACTCCAGAGGTACCAGAATTAGCCATTTCTCCTCATCAAAGGACTCCTGAGATGCAGCCCTCTCTCCATCAGATCCCACACAGGAGGACACAATAGAGAGCTACCTGGGACCTCCTGTACTTGGTAACCCCACTTCTCTTATGTCTCACAGCACTGAGTGAACCCCAGCATTGCCTGTTGGCCCAGTCCATAGAGAGACAAATCCTATCTGAGGAAATGGAGCTGGTGAGAGCGACCAAGAAGGGGTACTGGAGTGCAGGGAGGTACAGGGAGAGAATGTGGGACAAATGGAGCAGCTTTGTAGAAAGATCTCATCTTCATTCCTTGAGAGCCTGTTTGGAGCTTATTTGTACAGCTCCTACTCAGAGGGAGCAGGCTCTGGGTCTGGCCTTGCAGCCTGTAGCTCTGAGCAGCCTCTTACTGGGGTTGCTTTGTCCCGTATCCTGAAGTACTTTTACACAACCTTTTTCACTCAAGCTCTCTGTCATTCCGAGAACGTGAAGGGTTAAGAGGATGTCCCATTCAACTGACCCCTCCATGGATGGACTGTATTGGAATGGGCTCATATATTTCTGGAGCCAGTTCTTGGAAGTCAACTGCTAAAGTGGTGGGCAGCCTGGCAGAACAGCAAAGGCTGGAAGGCCCTGGGGAGTGCTAAGGATACTTCACTACAGCCAGCAGCAGTCAAGGGCAGTGTGCACCAGAGTAGAAATGGGGTTGCACAACTTCCAGAATCAAGGGCAAGGATGTATAAGCATAAACCCCCAACCACAGCCAGCTGTGGACAGGAAGCAGAGGCCCCTGGCTGTTGCTCGAGGGTAAATGCCACCACCCAAGGCATTGGTGGTCCCTGCCGTTCTTCTGAGTTGTTTCTTGTAGGTGGCAAGCATCTTAGAGCAGAACTGTAATCAGACGGAAGAAACAACTTCTCCTCTCCTGACAGGAGTACTCTGTGCTCTGAAGAGTGAGGATGTGGTGCTCATCCTAAGCCTGGTGCAGGGCTGTGGGTTGGAGCTGGAGAATTCTAGCTGCCAGCTCACCTGGGACCCTACAGCCGTGCCTCAGCTTTCTGCGCTCTATGGGTGCCTCACAGGGCTGCAGCTACTAGCTGACCCATGTCCTGGGCTTTCTAGGGCAGTGTCTGAAGAGGAAACACCGATTTGTCTCTAAGGTCTCATCCAATCCTGGCAAGCCTAGGATGTCACTAACCCTCACTAGTGGTCACAGCTGATGACAGGGTTCCACCAGGAGAGGCCCCACTCCACAGTTAAGACTGGTTCCAAACATCAGAAACACATACTCAGAACAATATCCTGAATCAGTGTTCTTTCTGAGCAGTGCAGGCTGGCTGCAGAACAGTTTGGCTGCCTACCTTAGGCAGCATAGTCCCGTCTGTGCTCAGGTAAAATCAGCCATTGTAAAAGGAGATTTGTGGTAATTCCCAGGGCACAAGAACTTTCTAAATTATATGTGACATGCCTACAAAAGTGCTGTTATTGTATGGTAGAAGGTGAGTGAGGCCACACGGAGAAGTAGCTCTTGTGGGTAACTGGACTTGGACAAGCTGTCCTGCCTTGCATTTCCTGCATTGACCTCCTTTGTCCCACGGGTAACATGACAAGACAAGCTGCTCAGGTTCTAGCCAACTGCACCCAACGACTATACAATGTCAGAGCATGGGACAGAGTCAGGAGAAAAGAAGAAATGAGAAGGTGGGTCCTTCCCTGAAAGACCAGGCTCTTCCCAGTCTTCCTTTTTAATTGTACAGTATCTGAGTTAGTCTCAGCTTCTCCCTACAAGTTTCTTCTGTGATAGACTGTTTCTGGTAAAACCTATATTCTCCAACAAGGTGCCCCCGGCCACCATGTGTGTGTGGGATTTTTACAGAGACGGAAGGTGGAACTCTGGGAAGTCACAGAACAGAATAGAAAGGGAACTAGAACTTACAGTATGGTTCATCCTCCACTTGGGCTATCCAGCTGTCTTTCTGCATACCTCTTGCTTTTTCCCCAGGCCCTCTCATGCTCCCATGGGTTGTCCCTGCTCAATTTAATTACTTCCTCAACCCATTTCCCATTTCCACCCATCCTTCTAGGCACTCACGCCAAGTTTAGTCTCCACTTTGGCCCTCATTGTCCCCACATTCGAACCACATCCTAATCTTGGTTGTTTCTCTCACAGATTGCCTATAAACTCACGATCAGTTTTTGCCTCAATGATACCAACTGCTTACTTGGCCCCTGCTTTTGTTTCCTGTCTCTGCTTGAGGTAGCTGGAATGAAGCCTTTCAAATAGATCCTATCTCTTTCCTCAAATGCCTTAGATAGAGGCACAGCCTGTTTCAAATGGCCTCAAAGGCCCTCTGTTCTGCTCCATTCCTCTTGGCTGTACCTCCCTTCTTCCCTTCAGCTTCAGACCTACTGGTCTCCTGTTGTCAGCTATTGGCTGCCTTCCCCAGGTTCCTTCTCCACAGAGGGCTGACATCTCTCCTTCCTGTCTTGGCTCACAAGATAACTTTATAATGAGCCCTAAGTTGCAAACTGCCTTTTCAATTCTCTGGAGCTTTCCCACAGCCTTTGGCATCTTCCATGGTACCATATCCCTAGTGTGCTAATGTCAAAGCACTGGGAATATAGCACTACCAAACCAACTCTTAGGAATGAAGAAACTGACCACCCAGAAAAGCAGGGATTGAGCAAGACTCTCACGATCACTTCCTTAACTGTGTTGGATAAGAAATAACAGAAAGTAGTAATCGGAAGAAACAGCATTCTAGGAGATGAAGAGCCCCTGCACCCATCAAGCAAACCTATCAAATGGCTCTGCTTCCCTAGCAGGAATGGAGTGTAGGGTACAGATATCTCAGAAGATTAGAAACAGCTTATTTAAAGCCCTCACTAATAACAGAGGTCCTGGGTTCAGTTCTCAACACCCACTCTCAACCATCTGTAACCCCAATTTCAAGGGATCTGATGCCCTTATCTGGCTTGAGTATCAATGCATGTGGTACACTTAATGCAGGCAAAATACTCACACACATAAAATCCCTTTTAAAAACAGAGTTAAGACATGCATCCCTTAAAATGCCAAACATGCCAAACAAATAGACTCACCACTTCTCTAGAGACTCAACCTTCAGGTGTAAACACCTACACCTTGGTTGGCTATGTGCCTCAAGGCTCTGTAACAGAAGTACTAACAGTATAGTAGCACCAACTCTCGAAATGCTCATGACCACCACACTACTTAACAAAGATGGCAGCCTCAGTGGCATTCAAGTGGCTCTAGGAATACACAGGCAGCCCAGGCCCACTTAATTTACCAAAGCTGTACTATTTTTTCCTACACTATGGCTTCTCAGAAAAAGCCCTCCTTTTACACATACCCAGTAAACTCATCATCTTTGTCATCCTAGGTTATTGTGGCTAACCTTACTCACCTAAAAATGGTTTGTTATCATGCTCCATGAAGCAACAGCTCCCTCACTGGAGCTTGCCACTTACAAGACTGCAGGAACTGGGCAAGTAGCTCAGTGGTAGAGTACTTGTTTAGCATGCAAAAGATCCTGGGTTCCGCCTCACAAATACTGTGAAATGCTAAATTTTTAAAAATGTGTTTTAGAGATCTGGTGAGATAGGTCACTAATTAAGAGCACATACTGCTTTTGCAGAGGACCCGTGTTGAGCAGCTCCTAACTACATCTAATGCCAGTTCTAGACCCAATGCTTTCTTTTGACTTTCCCAGGTACCAACACTCATGTACATAGAAACACACATATACACATAATTAACAATCTTGAAAAGTTGTTTTAGTCCCAATAGCTAATTGCCTGCTATTCAGAAAACTGCTGTCATGCAGAGTATTTTTTATTCATCAGTTACAGGTTCTAGTATAAGTTCTTTCAGATTGCATAGGTCTAGCTCCTTCACTAAACAGAACCAGTAGTGTACTCTAGAATGAAAAACCTACGCGACTAGACAGGATACCAGAACATAATGGCAAAGTTATGATGGTCAAAATAACACTGAGCACCCCCTGGTCTGCAAACTTGCCACACTTTGACTAGATGACCTCTTGTGGCCACTCCAAAGAAATACTGTTTCTTGTTTTGGGACAAGATATTTAACAAAAGTCACACCAAGTTAAAGGAAAAAGTTGAATGCACTCAAGGTCATTGAATAAACCTTGTAACTTCACCATGTTACGACCTTGCTGACAGGACTTTTGAGACATCCTGGTGACCTGGGACCAGTCAATTATTCCTGTGCAGGACTATCTTGGGTCTCAGTGTTCTGAATCCACAGGTCTTTCCACTGTCATTTGTGCTTACAACACTCAGTTGAGGGGCTATTTAAGAACTTCTGGCATGCCAGTTACTGAAATCTCAAATAGAACTAGAATGGCATTTCAAACCTAAGAAAGTACTTCAATTCAGACACTTAAGATTTGAGCACACAGATGCCAATTATCTTCATCAGCCTAAAATACTTGCAGTCATCCTGGCAGCCCAAAAAGCTAATCTAAATCTCTGTAAAGTGAGCAAATGGAAGTTGAAAGCACCATGCATCCATGACAGGGACTGAAGGAGTGGATGAAGAGAATCAGAGTGCGCTTTGGTAGAAGATATGGTAGCTTACCCTACTGCTTTGAACCAGAAGCACTTGGTCCAAAAGTAGGCTGGGATATATGCTGATAGAAACATCCTTTAAGAAAACCATAGGGGCAAAAGGAGGCAAGCTTTGGATTAGTATCTGCCACTAGCAGAGCAGGGTCAACTTGTGTACAGTGGACATGCAGACCCTTTGCTGAGACTTGTGCTGTGCCCAGCCACAGAATCATTCACTCTGAAGGCAGTTTCGTAAGCAGAGGAAAAAAAAAAAAAAAAAAAATGCTGACCATGCCCACATGCTCCTTGGATTACATGAATGGAAAATACCAGACCTGAGGCTGAGCCCATTCACCAGAAGCAGCTCCTCCACCACTGCAGCAGTGTGCCCCTATTATTCCTCCACCACTGCAGCAGTGTGCCCCTATTATTCCTCCACCACTGCAGCAGTGTGCCCCTA
>NC_034606.1:29569579-29585074 GCF_900095145.1 Mus pahari
CCACTGCAGCAGTGTGCCCCTATTATTCCTCCACCACTGCAGCAGTGTGCCCCTATTATTCCTCCACCACTGCAGCAGTGTGCCCCTATTATTCCAGGATATCAAATAAACTTCTCTCAAGGAAAGGGACTGGTAAATTCTATACAGGGCCAGAACATACTTTTGCCTCTAATGGCCAGATGATCTTTGTCACAATTCGATTCAATGCTGCTATAATGAGCAAATAGCCACAAATAATATATATACAAATGAAGCTATGTTCAATAAAATTTTATTAATGAACACTGGAGTTTGAATTTCATATACTTTTCTCATGCTACAAAATATTTTTCAACTTTTAGAAAAACATTTGTTATTCTTTATTCTCCCGACGTTTTAAAAATCATTCTTAATTCACAGGTTGTATAGGTACAGAGGGAGGTGAATTGGCCCACCGACTGGGCTACTGACCCCTAGGCTAGAGTTAAAGATATTTTTGCCAACTTAATCTTCAACATGCAGAGTGTGAACCATGTTACCTGAAAGGCCACAGCAGGATTACTACATCTACTTCATTTATCAGTCCTCACTCACTCCATTCAATAACTCACTTGGCAGCTCTCCATATTTAGGTAATATGCAAGATCCTTGCTTGAGACACTAAAGGAATAAGACATGGCTCTTCTCAGGTTCTCAGTCTCTGCAGCATCTAGACATTCTAACTTCTCATGAGTATCAGAGAAGATATAAAAGTGTAGTGATGTATCAGGCTGTTTTGTGAGACAGTTGTATTCAATGCTTAAGTTGACTGTAACAAATTACCACAAACTAGGTGGCTTAGAATAGAAACTTATTTTTTTCATCATAATAGAAGTCTGAAATAAAAACAGCAACAGGGTCGGTTCCGTCTTGAAACTCTGATGGAAAGTGTTCCATGACCTTCTTCTAGCTTCTGTGGTCCAGGAAATTTCAAGATATGATGTTACCTTTGCCTCTATTCTCCCAGGACCTCCACTGCGTGTTTCCCTTTCTTTTCTCTTAAAAGGACCTGTCAGTGGGCTAGGACCCACTCTAATCCAGGACGATGCCATACATACATAGGTCATTACATTCACCCAAAAATGCCCTTTGTCAAAATGAGGCCATATGTACAGGTTCCAGACATTACCTTTTGTGGAGTAAATTATTAAACCCATTATAATACTGTATATACTCCTAGAAGACATGGCCAATGTCATCTAAATGGTTTTTGGAGGAAGTAAAAGAAGCTGATTTTTGAAAGATGAAAGCTGGTGTTGGTCAGACAAACATGAAGGAGAGAAGGAAGACCAGGTTCAGGTTGTAGCCAGATCAGTTAGGAAGCAACGCCACATGGAACAATCTGTAAACAGCAAGTAGTTAAGCTTGGCTGGAGACCAGGGTATGAAATGGAACAAGTAAGCAGGAGGCCAGAAAGGTCACCAGGGACTTTATCATCAAGTGCTGTGTGCACCACAATCTGGCGCTCTGATGGAGAAGGTCCAGAGGGCAGCTTGTGATCATCTTCCATGGTTACCCACTTGAACTGTATCACACCTCAGATCACCTTGTCATTAAACCACTGACAAGGTTGAATTAGACAACTTTCAAGCAGCTTCTCTCAACCAAGACAAATTTCTTTGCCTTGGGCTTTATGCTTTTAAATTGTAACACATGTCACTTCTACGACTAGTGAGATCACAGTCTGTCATTTATTTCCCCTGGAAGTGCTCTTATTGCTCACCGTCCTCCAATGTCAAGGGCTCCTCTTGCCTCTGACACACCATGTGCTTCCTGTTACCGCCCTTTCATTTCTGAAACCGAGAGCTGAGAAAGTATGGTTTTCCTTCTATGACTACACTCACAAAAATTAAATCAGAACAGAAGTCAAGTTAATGACACAATCACTGGTCATCTTATACATAACAGTTTTAAAAGCAGTTTAACTTATGTACATAGACAAAAGTAAAGCGAAACAACTGAAAAAGATATAGCTATCGCCTAAGAGAAAGAAAAATTATGTAATGTGTATATGCATTCCACAGAAATATATACAGGGAAAACTTCCAGAAACCTCAGTAAACCAAGCCACACTTAGAAAAAGGAAAGCTGATTTTTATTTTATCAACAGCCATTCTTAAACATGAACATGCATACGTAATATTCTACGCACACATCACAGTTTTTAACGTTAGTTAATAAATGTTAAACACACAACATACAATCTTACAAAAAAAAAAGTCAACCTGCAAACTTAAAACTTTAAACAAAAGTCTTACTAATTTAAAAAAGGTTTGTGTTGGGTACCATTTGTACAACACAGTTAATTTAAACATTTGCATTTTGGCTGCACATGAAAAAGCGGCAGTAGAAAATAAATTTATGAGGGTTTTAAATAGCAGAATAGGCAGTTTTGCCATGCAGGAGAAGCAATATTAAATATTAGTTTTCAAAAAAAATCCACATTTAAAAATATTTAGTTCAAGTCACAGAACTTTTCTCAGTAGAGACCTCAATGCAATGCGTAACTAGCTGCCTTAGATGGCCTGTTTTGAAAGGACAAAATCCCTTTCAAAGTATAACTTTACTGATTTTGGCACAGAAAAGAAGTCTTAAGAAGAAGAACATGATTAAAAAAGTGGGAAGAGGAACAGAGGAAAGAAACCAAAGCAAGAATAAGGAGATTTGATGGCATTCACTAAGACTGTGCATTCTCGGTCACTGAAGAACACTGTGTGCTCCATCTGCAGTAGGGGCTTGCTCCACAGCTCTTACTGTAGCATGGACCTAATTTGCTTGGAGGTAGTCTCATCATTCAAATGTTTTGTTGTGTACCTATACAAAATAGAGAGAGAGAGAACAATGTTGGGAAATGAAAGTCTGTATGGGCTGTGTAATATGCCAAGATGAGTAGCTGGTCACTCAATATCACAAACTCATGCCTTAGGATGGCAGTTTTAATCCTCATCAGGCTCATACTACTTCTCTCCCTCACCCAACAGGAGCAGCCAGCTTCTGGTCACTTGGTTATAGGCACCTCGGTGAAATGATTATAGCCAAAAATCTGAAACAATTAGCTATGTTTTACTCTATGCTATATAAAAACAGTACCTTGAAATACTTAAATTCTCTAAGTACCTTATTTCCAGGTAGGTACATTTTGAATAAGCGTGTAAGTTCAAACTCAAAATGAATTCAACAAGATGAAATATTTAATTTCAAAATTAAACACTGACTCTTTAAATAATACAACACCAGCCTGCAAGTCTCCAATGTCTTCCAGGAATTACTAACCAACAGGAGAAGGACAGTGTAAGAAAGAGGCTAGCTCAGGGGTAGGGCTCTGGAAGTCAAAAGCAATGAAAGAATGAAGAAGGAGTGACAGGATGCCGAGTAAGACATGGGGGAAGCTACAGGACTTTCCACTGAGGAGCTGCTACTAAGGAGTAATGTATGTTAAACAACTGTTCAGTTTATTTCAAATAAGCTTTAAAAGTAAAAATCCTATCGTACTCTTTAATAAAGATGAAGAGACAGATAAGTTTATCACACACCTGGCACGAACTATATGTTTCTCAGCAATCACTTCCAAACTGTTCTCACTGAAGAGATACTGTAGTGTCTGGTTCATAATGAGTGTTTAGTAAATAACTGGAGGGAAGTTAGGTTGTGACACTGGAAAGGAGAAGTCCATAGAGCAGTGGTTCCTTCCTAATGCTGTGACCCTTTCATATAGTTCCTCATGATGTGGTGATGTGGTGCCCCCCCCAACAATAACATTATTTTCACTGCTACTTCATAACTAATTTTGCTACTGTTATAAATTAAGTATTTTTGTAGATGAGAGGTTTGCCAAAGAGATCACAACTCACAGGTTGAGAACCACTACCAAAAAGGATTATCTAATGAAACGGTAGCGATGAGGCAACTATTCTGTTTTATTTAGATTGACAAAGCATATATGGCCACATATCACCCTATTCAATATCAGGAAATAGATGTCATATATTTCTATGGCTTCTTTTCCCTCTCCTTTACTGGAAATAACTAAGGAACATGGATAGTTAAGTCCCTATTGCAGAACAGTCAGCAATCTTCACACTCCCTGGGACTGTCTCTGTGGAATGCGGCCATGCTCCTGGCAGCTCTGGCATCCCTACCATGGAAGATCATGTCACACAACCACTCTTAGTCAGCAAAGGCAACAGAACTGACTTTGAATGACCAAACCCCATAGGATAGGCTTACTATCCTTTGCGCACAAAATCCAAGTCCCCTTTCAAGTGCATGTGACTTCTCTACTGGAAAACAATTGCTGCCTTTATCAGAAGTTCAGCAAAGAAGCAAGTACTGGAGCACTACACCTGAATTCACAACTCCTTCTCTCTCTCATGAGTAAAGAGAGTTCGTCCCATATCTCTATTAAAAAATATTCATGACTCATTGCTTCTAAAAGTAGAAGATATTGGATAAATAATTCAAAACACATATACAAATATAATTCCATTCAAAAATCTTTTGGTCATTAATTTTGCAAGAAGTTTGTTTGGTTTTGCTTGTTACGAGAGAGCTATACTAGGCTGTGATGTCTTAGCTTCAACAGTGTTTTACAAAGTACTAGCCAGGGTTATTTATTTAAAATGAAAGTCCGAGTCTCCACTCAGATATAAAGAAAGAGACTCTAGAGGTGGTAACTTGGAAATATGCATGTTTTACAATCTATTCTGAAACACACCGAGTTCAATACATAATGAACCAGATTGGGATATCAAAAGGACATCAATTTTAGGAATGAAATCCTGCATCAACACTGGTTCCTCAGAACCTGCACTACTTTTGGGTTCATGTGATAAGAAATGGTACTCATCACTTCCATAAAGCATTAGCATTACAAAGCCCCATATAAAAAGTGAGAGGTAGACACAGACTATGCTTACTATGAACCAATAGGTTCAAAAGTTTTCCCTACAATTTAATAAAACAGGATTCTTCTGCTTTCCTCAGCACTGCCTCCTGTGGAAATACTGCACACCAGTCCTGTACTCAACACTACTGCCCCCCTTGGCTCTAACACTAAGAAAAAGAAACTCAACTATCCCCCTACCCCCATACAGACACACAAGTCCTAAAAGCAGCACTGCACTGCAGGGGTCTCAACTACTCTTTTAGCATGCTTCCTTTAAGGCAACCTAGGAAATACTAAAAACCTTCGCAACCCCCTTTACCAGTTGTTTTAGATTTTTCAGATAGGTTCTCACTAAGTAAACTAGGTTATCTTCTTGGGTTTAAAAGGTATATACCACATCAGGCTATTTATTCCTAGCTTTTAACAATAAATTTCTTAATAGAGTTCCTGATACCTATTGACTGCAGAGACTAACCCTTCCGGAAAATAAAAAGATTAGAAAATTTGCTAAATAAATAAATTAATTAATTAATTAATTAAATAAAAGCAGGCACACTGAGACACATAATATTCAGATAGGACATAAAGAGGCCCATGCCCTACATAGCTAAATTTAAAATGTAATATGCAATGCAAAAGAAGGAAAAAAATTCCTAAACATTGGGTGTGTGGCTGCAATACCCTGATAGTAAGTATATGGATTTAATTAAACTAAGTTTTTGTCATTCTAATGTTTATTTAAAGTAGCTCTCCTTTATTCAGGCTGAAACTGCTTACACAGCACTTTCCATAATAGTTGTGTATAGGTTCCACTCAGGTGAAATGAATTGATATTTGCTTTATGACATAAATACCACTATATAAATACTTCTATGTTCATACTATTTTTTGCTTAAACCTCAGATAATAAAATATAGAAAATTAGCTTCTAGGTTGTGAAAATCTTTTAAGTTGATCCTGTGCCACTATGTTATAAAGCATGAAGGTATTCACTTAAAAAGATGTCATGTAACACAGTAGAGGCTGCAGGAACTAAATCAGCAATGACTCCTCAAAACAAAGATAGTGCAGACATGGGGGTGTGAATACAGAAATGTTACTAGGTCACTCAAGAGAAAAGGAACGACCATAAAACCTTGTATTCTACCAACAGGCCAGTAATTACACTGAGCTATGATTCTCTCCATGTGTCCACAGTGTCCTCATTCTATGATACAATCACTGCTTTGAAGCAACATTACCAATAAGCAAAATCTCCGGCTTGAATATTACTGAAGTATCTCTTAGGTGCTATTCACTTAACACTTTTCTGTCATGCTTAAGCACATATACACACCTGAGAGCATTGAGAAGACCTTCTACACTATTAGGAGGTTGGTCCTTAAGAACTTTGATACAACCTTTCATCTGAGGAGAAAAAGAAAAAGTAAATTATCACTTTTTTATATAACATTCATTTAAAAAAGGCAAAACTAAAATTGGAACCTTAACTACAGAACTGAAGGGACCATATACTAGAAATGCTAACTTACTTGTTCTTGGGGGTGGCGCTGGCAAATATTATTTTCAGTCTCTTAGTGAGGCAAAACTTTCTGGGAATACAACCAGTCAAAATGAAATCCCACTCACATTAATGAACTAAGGAAAGACATCCTGAAAAAGATACTATACACCAGTTGCAAGGATAGAATGGATCTGCTCCAGGAAAGAGGAGTTTCCCAGGTAGCTTGTGACAAGCAGGGGACAGATGGGAATCCTATAGAGCTGAGAGGGAGGTAAAGAGTCCTGAAGTACAGATGATGGAGGTAAAACTGACTGATGGACAGGCAGTAGGCACTTCTACAGGCTACTCAGAGAGAGAAAAACCTCAATGAAGTTTTTATTTTAAGATCAGCCTGGTAGTCTGAAAAACATGACAGCATAAGTATGAATGAAGAGGTGTGGTTTAGCCTCACACTCTACCACTTCCTAACAACTGCATTACTTAACCTCCTATAGTGAAGCTGCTATAGTGAACGGAAAATTCTAGGACAATGTTCACAGGCACATAGGAACAAGGTAAAACTTCAGGGACATGGTTATCACAAGTAAGCTTTTTCTTTATATAAAACAGATACATATGAAAGCTAGCAATCCATAATTGAGAACTAAAATGCTAAGAGCTTGAAGTAGTAATTATCCCCACCAAATACTAGTTAGAATGTTTAAGAGTAAACAGAGAAATGAGAAAAACCACTTCATTTCTAATAGGAACTTCCATTCATGGCAGATAATGAAAATAATAAACTATTATGAATAGGAAAAGGAAGCAACAGTAAACAAAACAAAAAACATAGGCTCTTCCACTTTCTTAAAGAAGCACCAACGTCGACTTTATTTTTTTGTTTTTTTGAGATAGGGTTTCTCTGTATAGCCCTGGCTGGCCTCGAACTCAGAAATCCACTTGCCTCTGCTTCCTGAGTGCTGGGATTAAAGGCATGAGCCACCACGCCCGGCTTCAATGTTGACTTTTTAATGTACATTCTGAATAAACCTTATCTTTGGTTATTAGGCATAGAACAGGACATTTTATGTAATCATTAAAAATACTACAAAGAAATACTCACCATTACCATTCACTATCAGTAACATCATTCAATCATCTAACATACCCACAACCAGAAGTATAGGACAACAGAGAAAAAGGAATCCCAACCATATTACAAATTATGATCAGAATCTGTGAGTCCAGCCTGTTATTCTTTAAATAAAACCTTATTGATTTCCATGAATAAGATCAATTTGAAATCACATAAAGAAATAGGTAACTTACATCAATTTTAGAAGTTTTGGCAAATGCTCCCACTGGATGGACGTGGTCATAGAGTATTATGACACCCACCATTACCCTCAAGCAGAATGATACTGTCTCTTCATTGGTAAATCTGCTTCTATATTCCCTGGAGGGCAGAGATTTGGGTGGGTGAGGCACATTACAAACTCTATAATGAACTGACTACACACACCCACACTTGATACTGACTACTTTGATATCTGAAAAGAAAGTCAACATTATCCTTTCTCTATAAGGCCCTTAGGGAGAAGAAATGGGCATGGTGAAGTCTTACAACCCACATATCATGGTCTCCACATTTGTACCAATTAGGGTATTATATTACCTCTTCGACAATTTCAGAGGAAGCAAAAATCGCCCTGAAATAGGAGTTTGGGAATGGGTGCTTAGCAAAAAGCATGAGAAAAGTCACTTGCTCAATGGAGAAAGCAGGTTTGCTATTCATGGGTATCTATTATATTACAGGATTCGATCACTTGTCTCATTTAGAAAAAGGAAAATGGAACGCTGATCCTTACAGAATGCAATGTGGTAAAGCAGTAGACCAGACCCAGAATGGGGACAGTGATCCAGCAGGTGGTGGGCTGGCAGTATGTATCCCTTTATTTCCCTAGACCCCATTCTCTTACACAGGAGGAGAGAGTGGAAGGTGCTTGTCCTCCTGCCCCTCAAGTTCATCAATAACACAGTGTATAGAAGAGCACTTGGGAAATGAGTGATGCAAAAACAAAAGGTCTTTAATAAGAACTATCTTATTCAAGAATCCAAGACCCATTCATTCTGGTGCTGATAGCCAAAGCAATCATATGTACCACAAATGCCTTCAGATAAATCAGGTCTGTGAGGAAACAAGGACAAAACTAAAGTGTGAGAGAATGTGGGGAATGAAATATAATACAGCCTTCTGAAAGGAATCTTCACTGGACTCTCAAAATCTTTAAACGCCTGTTCTGATGGGAAAAAAAATTGAAGTGCCCATAGTCCAACTCTGTATTTCAAAAATAAATACACTAAGCTGCCAAATTATCTTGACTTTGTTCATATATTCAACATTTGATGGTCAGAATAAGCTTCATTTCTTTTTTCATAGAGACATGTTTGAATTTGGATATGCTTTAAAATACCAGTCACTTCAGCAGTGCTGCTGAGGTAAAACACATCAGGTAATACTCACGGCGTCTCCAGCATGACTCTGCATACACTTGCCATGGTGCTTAAACAATCTGTGGTATTTTCTATTGGCAAATTTTTATTCTGTAAGTGTACAGAGAGAACAAAAGAAGCAAGTATAAGTGAAATATGTGATACTTAAGAATAATTTAAAACCTTATAGAATCCCAGAAACCAGAAAATAATCTGGCTCCTATTTCTAACTTTCTAAGCAATGACCATGATTCTAATCACTGTTTCATGATCAGGGGATAGAGTCATGTACGAAACAGCCAAGACCTTATTGCTTTTCAAAGTGATTTCTGTTAGGTGAGCAAGAATAAGCACCACCTTTCCAATATAAGAGATGAGGGGCTGATATGAAGATTATCCTGGAGGGAAATTGTATTTCATTTATTTATTACATCTTACTTATGGTATGTGGGATTCTCCTGTGCCACAGTGGAGAGCTTGTGGCAGTCTGTTCTCTCCTAATTTATGAGGCCTAGAAATTAGACTCAAATCATCAGGCTTAATGACATGCCATCTCTCCAGGCCACAGAAAACATTTAGTGGAACAAGAGTAGAAATAAAAATAGGTTAGGGGGCAGCAGTCTGACCTAGGTATGTAGCAGGAGCAGGGGTTAAGTTCATAAGCATCATATACTTTTAAAGAGTATCCAGCAGAATGATTCTGTGGATCAGATGAAATCAATGCAGAAAGGAACTTAAAATGTTCATCCTTGAGATTCTTGCTTATTATTAGTGAAGAAAACAGGAAGAAGGGGAGGGTTGTAAAAGACAATCAGAGCACACTTAGGCTATGTGATCACAGCAGTACTCAAAGTACCTCCAGAGTGAATGCAAAGCAAGTGCGTAGCTATGCCTATGCAGGTCTCATTTAGGGGTCCCAGCCTAAGGGTAGTACTTGGAATCAAAGGACTGCTGATGTTGTCATATCTGAAGTGAGTAGAACAGCATCAATGCAGAGAAGGGTCCCCAACAACTCACCTCCGATACAAATTTTGTTGTTGCATCACTTAAGGTTTTCAGCATCGGGGTGGCCTCAGCATAAAACAAAGACATTCGATTTGCCAATTCATTATTTACTTCATTTTCTCCTTCTGCCTGTGTGGAAATTACTTGACATTAATTCACAAATTATTAAACCAATGAATGAATGAAGAGACTGCAATTAACATTAAGCAATTGTTTAAAAAGAAAAACTATCTACTCAAACATATTAAATGGTATTATAGAATATAATATGTTGATGGGATATCTTACTACATAAGAGACTGTTCAGAAGGCTCTGGAAGATGAAAGGATAACTATGAAGTTACACTCCGTCTTCCAGTACGAAAAAAAGGATCTATCTAGTACCATGATAAAATACAGGCAAAAACAGAAGGAAGGGAATCTCAGACTAGAAGAAAATGAGGAGGACTGATGAAGACTTGGGCTTTTACAAGTGATGATGTATATATAAATGAACAAGGTATTTCTATTGGCAGAAGAAAAGTACATTTTTAAAATGACTTAGCAGAGCACGCTTTGACATGTTCAGTGTAATAGTAGATGGCAACTAGTGAAAATTAAAGTAGAAATGAGACTGTTGAGACTTAAATGCTACTTAAGTTTAGCATTTTCCTTACAAATAGGGATCCATTTAGAGGATTAAAAGGACTATCAAGTAAATGTTTTTTAAAAAAAGAAAAGATAACCAACCCATAATAGTAGGCAGACAGTTCCAAAAGGTCAGAAAAGAAGTTATGTGCTACAAATTAACTGAAAGAGAGAGGAAAATGGGCTCTGAGGTTAACAGAAAAAAGAGGAGATCCCAGCAACCTGGACAAGAATCTGAATCTGAGTGATCTCACTGAGAACTTCTGACTTTGTGCATAACTCTCCAGAGTGTAAGACAGTTTGACGATCTCTCTAAAGTCCTGGGCCTCTTGTGTAGAGATAGGAATGGCAAAGAGGGCAAAAGACTGAGTGTTCTTTTTATTTACCAGGTGAAAATTAAACAAATAAAACAACAAAAAACAAACGGAGGGGGCTGGTGAGATGGCTCAGTGGGTAAGAACACCCGACTGCTCTTCCAAAGGTGGAGAGTTCAAATCCCAGCAACCACATGGTGGCTCACAATCATCCTTAACAAGATCTGACTCCCTCTTCTGNTCCTTAACAAGATCTGACTCCCTCTTCTGGAGTGTCTGAAGACAGCTACAGTGTACTTACATATAATAAATAAATAAATCTTAAAAAAAAAAAAAAAAAAAAAAAAAAAAACGGACACTATAATCAGTTTCACACGAGGTGGTCTGCATAAACCCAAACTGTTGTAAAGAACAGAGAAACCCTTTACCTCCAACCTGGTGCCCATCTTAAAGCAACCATTTCGTAGAGATTTTTCAGTATCAATAAAAACATAAATGCTGCCTTTGGAAATTCTGTCTGACCCTCTATCACTCCTTACATAGCTCTAGTACATCTATATGAAACTAATAACATAAGCATAGAGTTGTGCTGTGAGTTCTCCTATTTTGACACCATTACCATAATATGGGCCCACTACACACAAAGAGTATCTTCACCTGTAATTCCATGAAAGTAGAAAAAAAGCACTGAACACTTTGGGAGGACAGAAGAGATTAGCAGCCCTAAGGAACCAGGGAAGACGTTATGATGCCAAGGCCCAGGCCCAGAAATGACTTTCTCATCAACATGAGGCAGATGATCTCTTGCCACTGGCAGTTAATTTTCTCATTCTGGGTCAATTTTCATCAGGATTCACCACTGTAACCATAACCACTCATGCAAATTTTTCTGTTCAGTTAAAGTAATAATATACAAAGAGATTTAAAGTATCACTGATAGAAAGGCAAAATGCAATTTTATTGAAGTGGTTGTGGAAATTAAAGGCAGTAGAAAAAAAGAATATATGCTATATGGTTTGAATATATGCTATATGCTATATTTTGAGCTCTCCTTTCACAGTATGGTTACTGATAATTACAAGCTTTAACTTCTGAATAAGCTGGAGGCAGAGGCTAGTGGATTTCAGTGAGTTCCAGGCTAGCTTAGGCTACATAGTAAGTTCCAGGACAACCAATGCAAAGTAGAGATCTTGTCTCAAAAAACAAAACAAATAAACAACTCATCTAATGAGTGGGAAGGTAAATAAATGAACAAAGGGAAGAATAAAATCAAGTTACTCTTTTTTTGTTTGGTTGGTTTTTTTTCGAGACAGGGTTTCTCTGTGTAGCCCTGGCTGTCCTGGAACTCACTCTGTAGACCAGGCTGGCCTCAAACTCAGAAATCCGCGTGCCTCTGCCTCCCGAGTGCTGGGATTCAAGGCATGCACCACCACTGCCTGGCAAAATCAAGTTATTCTTATCACCACTAAACATAATTCATAGAAAAGCTTACCGGGACATTATTAATTCTCATACGACTCAATGTTCTTCTGTAGTAACTGAAGTCATTTTGTATGGCAGGATTTGTCATCTAAAAGGAACACAGGTATGAGAACACTGTAATGTATGAAAGACAACTGCTATGTATCAAATGCTAATGTAAGCTAGGTGAAAATCTAATTTAGTTTGAAGTGGTAACCTAACATTCTCATGTAACTTTAACAACGATCTGGTATAGTCACAAACGCCTGCAGCATTTTTGAACTCTTCAGTGCATTTGTTCCCTTGAACACAGGGTCTTGTGCCTCACAGAGACCTTGGGGCCTCTGCCTTTCCCACGTGCTGGGACTAAAGGTGTGTGCTACCACACACAACAGCATTCATGCTAACTGTAAAACTGTAGACTATTTTCCAATTGTGGGCATTATGCAGTCCTCCTCTTCAATAACTTTAGGTAATACCTTAAGAGCTTGTTTATTGAAAATATTAATATTACAAAACCAAACAAAAAACAAATGTAAGGGTACTTGCTTTGAATAAAAGAATATGTATGTACTTTATAGTTTTGTACTTTTGTGTCCAAAGTATTAATAGTAATTAACAGTTGCCTATAATACTATATGAAGTAACACAGTTAGAAACATAATGCTTCCATTTTCTAGAAAAGGTACTCAAGATCCTGAAAACTCAAGTCTCATAATTTGAACTCAAGACTTCCATTAAAAAAATAAAATAGTGCATGCCAGGTGGTGGAGGTGCAAGCTTTTAATTCTAGCACTCAGGAGGCAGATCTCTGAGTATACTCATAAAATCCTGGTATATCTTCAAAGAAAAAAGTGTTTTTTTAGACTTGCCCCATATTGCAATATGGGAATTATAGGTATAAATATAATAAAAAGCTAGATGATGAGATCAATCAGGAAGAAGAAAGTAAATGGTGGGGAAGGAAGAGAAAAAAATGTTTTGTATAAAAAAAGTTGAAATAAATTGTACAAACAGAAAAAAAACAAAAAACCAACAACAACAGAGAAGCAGCACCGGATTACTTTCTGCTTACATATTCACTGGGCTACATGAACACCAACTCCTATGTACTTGGCTGGCTGCCATTTCAAAAGAGCTGCCATTTCAAGTCTGGCTTTCCAGTTGGGTAGAAATCTTTTAAATACAGGTTTTAAAAGGCTCCTGCTCCTCCTCCTCCTCCTCCTCCTCCTCCTCCTCCTCCTCCTCCTCCTCCTCCTCCTCCTCTTCCTCCTCCTCCTCTTCAGTGGGAAAAAAAAGTTTCCATAAAAAGCCTATCAGCAGAGTCTACCTTGAGCTCATCGAAGCGGAGTGTGAAGTGAAGAATCTCTGCAAACTGTTTAGCGAGAGCCTGCTCTCGCTCTAGATGTTGGGTGGGCGAGTATGGCGTACTAGTCAGGGCTCCCAGAAGGCCTCTTAATGCTGCTTCTGATGAAAAGAAGATGAAGAAGTTGTCAGGGAGTTCAATTCTCAACCAACATTCAGATGTACACTCTCCCTCTATAACCAAGACAAACCTACACTTTAGAACTGCTAATACTGCACACACTCAAATTATCTACTGTAGTAATACTTAAAAACTTTAAAAGAGCTAATTCTTTCATAAACTCAGATTCAAAATGATGCAGAGTATGAATCTAAACACCAAGGGCACAGGGTAAACTGTCCTGTTTTCCTTGTCTGGTAGCTCTGGCATCCTAAGCATTCCAAATGCTGAAATTAAGCCAGAAACCTGATGAAATATAGGCAAATGCTATTTTTTCCTTTAACATCCTGTCAGATTTTCCATGATTTCCTTCTGCTCTAAAGGCCCTCAAATTTTGTTTTCTAATGAGAGTAACATATATATGAAATGAATACAGACAAAAATTAATCCCTGCCCCCAAACTGAAATTGTTCACTCCTTACTTAATCTTTTCATCCACTCTTATACCTTATAAGGCACATAGAACCTCACACTGCAGGTGAGGTAGGGTTTTAACACAGCAATTTGATTATGACATTACCCAGCTTACAAAGTTTTTGAGCTAGAACAAGGAGAGGAAACCGACCATAAGAGAGGAAGCCCCTTAACACCTGTAAAGAGTTCTCCAACTGTCAACACCAGACCTTTGTCATAAGGAAACTCAAAAGAACATGGCTTGGGGTGGGGCAGACACAGCACATAGGAACACAATTACTGTGAATGATTTTTCTTTTAAATTTTTAAATGTTTTTGAGCAATGCAGCATGCTGAGGGTATAACTCAGTTGAGGCAGTGTTTGCCTAGCAGGCTTGAGGTCCTTGGTTCAATCCCCAATACCACATAAACCTGGTATGCTTGCCTTAGCAACCAAAAAGTCGGAAGAGAAAGATCAAAACTTCAAAATCACAGTGGGAGAGGAGGGAGCATCCATCCCTATGGAGGGAAAGGCAGGCAGATCTGTAAGTTCAAGGCCAGCTGGTGGTCTACAGAATGAATTAGGGCCAGCTAGGACCACATAGTAAAAACATGCTACAAAAAGAAAGAAATCAAGGTAAAAGTCAGGAGACCAGGAGATCTACAGGACCCCCACAGTGGGAGAAGGAAACAAACCATCTATGGTAATCTGACTTCCACAGCTGTTCTGTGACATAGATAAACATGTGTGTATCTGCCTGGATTATGTATGCATGTATACTACGTGTATGTACAGTGCCCACAGAGGATAGATTCTCTGGAAATGGTTTTGAGCGAACACATGGGTGGTGCTAGGAATCAAATCCAGATCCTCTGCAAAAGCAGCCAGTGCACTTAATTACTGAGTTATTTCTGCAGGCCCTAAATAAATAAATGTTAAAGAAAAAAAAAAGGGTCCAAGGTCATCTTCAGACACAAACTAGACTATTAAAGATCCTGTCTGAATCGAAAGCAAACAGTTCACTACTTAAAAAGAAAATTAGTAGTCTAGTAGTGGTGGTGCATGCCTTTAATCAATCCCAGCACTTGGGAATCAGAGGCAAATAGCTCTCTTACTTCAAGGTCAGCCTGGTCTACAGAGTGAGTTTCAGGACAGTCAGGGCAACAAAGAGAAATTCTGTCTTAAAAAACCAAAGGGGAGGGCTGGTGAGATGGCTCAGTGGGTAAGAGCACCCGACTGCTCTTCCGAAGGTCTGGAGTTCAAATCCCAGCAACCACATGGTGGCTCATA
>NC_034606.1:29585589-29587960 GCF_900095145.1 Mus pahari
CCTGCCTCTGCCTCCCAAGTCCTGGGATTAAAGGCATGTGCCACCACAGCTGGCACTTGTTTCTTTATTTTTTATTGGTTATTTTATTTACTGATATTTCATATTTTCCCCTTCCCAGTTTCCCCTCTACAAACCCCCTACCCCCTTCACCCTGTCTCTATGAGGGTGTTCCCCTACCTGCCCACCTACTCATGCCTCAATACTCTATAATTCTCCTACACTGGGTCATTGAACCTCCACAGGACAAAGGGGCTCCACTCCCAGTAATGCCCCCATAAGGCTGGAGCCATGAGTCCCCCCCCCCCTTGTGTACTCCTTGGTTGGTGGTTTAGTCCCTGGGAGCTATGGGGGGCAGGAGGGTCTGGTTGGTTGATATTGTTGTTCTTCCCATGAGGTTGCAAACCCCATTCAGCTCATTCTGTCCTTTCCCTAAGTTCTGCATTGGGGTCCCTTTGCTCAGTCCAATGTTTGGTTGCATGAATCCACATCTTTATTGGACAGGCTCTGGCAGGGCCTCTCAGGAGACAGCTATACCAGGTTCCTATCAGCAAGTACTTCTTGACATCAGCAACAATGTCTGGGTTTGGAGTCTTCAGATGGGATGGATTCCTAGGTGGGGCAGTCTCTGGACTCCACTCTCTGTCCAAAGACTATTTTGTTCCAGCTTCTGAGTAGGATTGTAGCATCCACACTTTGGTGTGATCTTCTTTCTTCTTGGGTTTCATATGGTCTGTGAGTTGTATCATGGGTATTCCAAGCTAGTTTTTAGCCAATATCCACTTATTAGTGAATATGTATCACAGGTAGGTTTGTTTTGTTTTGTTTTGTGACTGGGTTACCTCACTCAGGATAATATTTTCTAGTTCCGGGAACATCAAACTTTTGCTATGGATTGTTACTATATCCTCTGCTGGAGAAAATCATCCACAAGACACACACTTACCAGATTAACTCTAACATCCAGAACATCAGAAAACATTGAAACCCACCCACTTGGGTTTATTTTTCCATTGTTCAGTGATACACACTAAGGCACCAAGATAGCTTCAATAGAATCTGAGCATTTTAACTCCAAAGGATGCTAATTATTAACAGGGAGGGAGGGAAAAGAGGGAGGGAGGAAAGGAGAAGGGAGGGAGGAGAAAGATAAATAAAAACTTGGTGCACAAAAGTGAAGACCTGAGTTGAGACATCCAGACCCCGCAGAAAAGTCAAGCATGGCAGCGCATGCCTGCAACACCATTTGAAAGGGTAAACTTCTGGGTTAGTAAGCAACCCTGTCTCAAAGTTGCTGAAGAAATCATTAAAAGACATTCTAACAATGTCTGGACTCCAAACACCACACACACACACACACACACACACACACACACACACACACAAAATTACCACCACCACCAAAAACCCAAACCTCAAAACAAACCAAAGAACCAAAAAACCCCAATGAAAAAAACCAACATGATGAATGTGCTCCATAAGCCCTGGGACAGAAGGTAGACCTTGGTGAGAAAAACATTATGATTACTATTAACACAGGTAGCTGCCTCAACAGGAAAGGCTCTTAGGCCTCAGACCAACACAAACACAGAAAATTTCTCTGGCCAATATGACTGTCAACAAAACTTGTATCTTCCAATTAGTCTGGCAAACATTAGCCTTATAACTAACAGGATGGAAACAAGGCATCCTGGGGTCTCTTCTGAAGTACATGAAGTGTATGTCTTCAGCTAAGGCTAGGAGCTCTCTCACTGGTACTACAACACTCTGAAGGATTTGTACAACTTGATAGTTGTTGGTATTGCTCAAGCTGTCTGGTACTTATTCTCATCTTTAGCTCCACAATAGAGGGGTAGACAGAGAAATAGGAGAAGTTTAAGAGATACAGGCAGAAGACTGAACAGACTGCAAGTCTAGATAGAATACTGAAACTTTGGATATGATCAAGATTGTTCAGCTAGTAAGAGTCAAATAAGGTTATTATGCCTCAAAGGCCTACCATGTATCTTAAGGACCTAATACATATTTGAGATACCAAATTTATATAGCCATTCATTCAACAATGCTGAGTCAAAGAAATGCATCCTATTAGCAAGGGAACTAGAAATATTATTAACCAGATTACTGACTTGCAAGGTAGGGTAATCCATTAGGTCTCAAAGTTTTACTTTACTCACGACTTTATAGAAGCCCCTAAGAGTTCTCCTATGAAAGGCTAAAGGTCTGCTACAACAGCAGGAACATCAAACTTTTTTTTTTTAAGTTTCTTTATTTTTTATTTTTATTTATTTATTTTTTTAGTTTTTAGTTTTTTTGAAACAGGGTTTCTCTGTGTAGCCCTGGCTGTCCTGGAACTCACTCTGTAGACCAGGCT
>NC_034606.1:29588480-29592549 GCF_900095145.1 Mus pahari
TTGTTTTGTGACTGGGTTACCTCACTCAGGATAATATTTTCTAGTTCCGGGAACATCAAACTTTTGCTATGGATTGTTACTATATCCTCTGCTGGAGAAAATCATCCACAAGACACACACTTACCAGATTAACTCTAACATCCAGAACATCAGAAAACATTGAAACCCACCCACTTGGGTTTATTTTTCCATTGTTCAGTGATACACACTAAGGCACCAAGATAGCTTCAATAGAATCTGAGCATTTTAACTCCAAAGGATGCTAATTATTAACAGGGAGGGAGGGAAAAGAGGGAGGGAGGAAAGGAGAAGGGAGGGAGGAGAAAGATAAATAAAAACTTGGTGCACAAAAGTGAAGACCTGAGTTGAGACATCCAGACCCCGCAGAAAAGTCAAGCATGGCAGCGCATGCCTGCAACACCATTTGAAAGGGTAAACTTCTGGGTTAGTAAGCAACCCTGTCTCAAAGTTGCTGAAGAAATCATTAAAAGACATTCTAACAATGTCTGGACTCCAAACACCACACACACACACACACACACACACACACACACACAAACACACCAGTTTTTGAAACGATATTTATTATAAAAATACTTCTCTAATCTTGTCTGATTATACCTAGTGTCTGTCCTAAGGGTTAGGATGCTTCTCAGCGGCAAGCACTTGTCTACCAAACACAAGGCCCTAGGTTCTACCCCAATATGAGGGGTAGGGACTCAAAACAGTCTGTCATCAGGCTAATGTAGTTTCTTATACTTAAGCATGCAAAGAAGTCAGATCTCTTTCTGTAAATCACAACTTACTGAGGAAAACCATCTAAACAATTCAAAAGCCTGAGAAAATTATGAGTACAATCTGTTGTACCTGCACAATAGATACACAGCCAATTTCAGTACTGTAAACAAAATCATCTAAATAATTTGGGACCTAATAAGCATGTTTTCTTACCAGGAAAGTAAAAATTAAAGTTTTAAGCTTACCTAGTCTCTGAGAAAATTCGTAAAACTTCTTTAATTTGCCTACTAGTGGCACAACTGCACCCCACGCCTTCTCTTGCAACTTCTCATCGGCTGGATGCTGGATTGCCTTAAAGTCCAAGAAATAAAGTTAAGATTTATAAAAGTTACAACAGTCTTTTTTTCATTAAGGCAAAAGTTTTAGCAAACTAAGGAGATCTGGATATTTAAAGTATAGACTAACAAACAAAAATTCCAAGTTTGGACTTTCTAAACTCCACAAGTCTTTTTTCCCCCCAATAGATAATATAATAATAAAATCAACATTGCTTGTTAGCTATCTGACAACTTGGGTCATTTAGATCCACAAAAATAGAATGTTTTATACTGTTTCTTCCATTGTATAGACACTCTTGGTATGTCTTCAGGTAAGACAATACATGAAAATACCAACTCTGAGAAAGGGCCAAGAAGCTGTAATGCAACTTGCATGGTCCACACCAGCTCTAAGAGACCTGGCCAACAGGAACTCAAATATGAAAAATGCAAGTTAGAAATATTACAAATACTCATTGTTTTAAACTAAGATGCTTTTCTGGATTCCAAGTTTTTCCTGGCTTTCCTGAGTAAGAGGATAGGGAAAAAAAGCAAAACAAAAAAATAAAACAAACAAACAAACAACAATGCAGCTTCAGACCTAAGGGAAGAAATGAAGACAAAGCTGGGTGGGGCTCATAGATATACACAGACCTTGGTCAGTGCTTGTCCTTTAAGACATTATGCTGTCTCTTCTGAGTACGGAGCTATTCCCAGATGAAAGTTTTCTTACTTTTACCTACAGATGCTTATTTTTTTTTTTGGTTTTTCGAGACAGGATTTCTCTGTATAGCCCTGGCTGTCCTGGAACTCACTTTGTAGACCAGGCTGGCCTCGAACTCAGAAATCCGACTGCCTCTGCCTCTGCCTCCCAAGCGCTGGGATTAAAGGCGTGCGCCACCACACCTGGCTTACAGATGCTTTCTTAATCCTTTATCAAACTCAGTGTAGTTTTTCCTCTAACAACTTGCTCTGCTTTCTCTAACATTTTAAATAACCCAAATTTACTACCTGAGAGACAAAACTCTAGCTATGGAAGGAGCTGCTTAGAAGGGTCACCAAGCATGACATGTTTTAGTTCCCCCAAGGCACTAGTACTAAATCTATGTACACAAAACCAAAACTCAAGAAGGCAAAATAAAATTATATTTAAAATTTTTGTGAATTAGGTAAAAGTAAATAAATGGGCTGTGTAAATAATTCACTATATACACTTCTTAAGCATTTTTTAAAAGCTTATTTATTTATTTCATGTATCTGAGTACACTGTTGCTGTCTTCAGACACACTAGAAGGGGACATCAGATCCCATCACAGATGGTTGTGAGCCACCATGTGGTTGCTGGGAATTGAACTCAGGACCTCTGGAAGAGCAGTCAGTGCTCTTAACTGCTGAGCCATCATTCCAGCCCTTAAGCATTTTCAAAATCATGATCCTACTATGTAGCCTAGACTGTCCTCAAACTCATGATTCCCCTGCCTCAGCCTCCCAAGTTCTGAAATACAGGTATATGCTACCACATCTAGCCAGTATTTTCAAAATTTGAGTGTTTTTATAATTTTTTGAATAATTTTTAGACACAGCAGAAGCCTAAAGTCAATATTACTCATGTTAGAAATACTGTAACTAATATCAATGATCACAGCATGTAATAAATAATCCTAACTTCATATAAGCAATTTTTGACAATATGCTAATATATCTGGTGGAAGCCCAGACTCAGTTCATCTTAATAAATAATAAACAGTGAAAATTTATTTATTATTCAGGAAACAAGCAAACAATTAAAACTAACTTTCATTGACTTCCTCTTAAGTATCCCAACTTCTCTTATGATGCACTAATGCATGTCCATAATACACAAATGTGCCTGTAGATGCTGTCTACTATGTCTAGTGAGTAAACCACTTCCTAGGATTTGCTTTGCCATATGGAACTGATGACAACATGTTACTTCATGGCTAACATTCTACGGATCTAAGTGTTTGCTTCCTTCACCTGTCATTTCAGATTCACTGCTGTTGATAAGATTTTGGGCCAGTATTCATAACAGTTCAATATACAAGATGGAACTTAGTAATGTCAATGGCAAAGCTATCTTGAAATAAGTACTACAACTCATTTTCAAATCTGTAAAAATTTAGGGCAGAAAAAATATATATATATTTAAAAAAAAATAGCAGGGCGACGGTGGCACAGGCCTTTAATCCTAGCAGTTGGTAGGCAGAGGCAGGCAGATTTCTGAGTTCGAGGCCAGTCTGGTCTACAGAATGAGTTCCAGGACAGTCAGAAGGTGTTGGATCCCCTAGAACTCGAGTTCCACATGGATATGAGCCACCATGTGTGTGCTGGGAATTGAATCAACCCACAGCCCAGGCCTCGTGGAAGAACAAACAGTGCTGCTGAGCCATCTCTCAAACCGTATTTATTCCATTTTAAAGTCACATTTTATAAATGTTATTTATTTAATACATATTTAAGTCCACATTCTTAACAAGCTAGCTACCAGGAAACAGTTTGTTAGTATATGCCAGTACTATGCTACACTGTTTATATGGAGTTTTATAATTTTATTACCACAGAAATGTTGCTAGTTGCTTCCATTTTATTATGGTGAGCTAAAGAGCCATTATTCTTTACATTTTTTTTTTTAAATTTGGAGCATAGATATAAGTATCCTATTTAAAAGTACAAATAATTTTAGAGTTTTGAAACAGTGACCTCTATTATGAAGAGACCTCTTGATAACCATTTTACAATGTCAATTTCACAGACTTAATAGGCCATTCTCTTCACAAAAGAAACTTCTTCACAGTGATACACATGTTTATTCGCAAAACATTAATTTTCTGTAGTCTGTTTTTCACAGGCCACCTATTACAGTTCCAACAGTTATCGGTTCTTTGTAGCCTAGCATGTACTAAGCTTTCACTGTCCTTTCATGGGAACTGCTTTCCTACAATTCAGAAACCTAATTACACCTATGCATCCATACACTTCTTTTTTTTTTTTTT
>NC_034606.1:29592634-29605316 GCF_900095145.1 Mus pahari
CTCACTCTGTAGACCAGGCTGGCCTCGAACTCAGAAATCCACCTGCCTCTGCCTCCCAAGTGCTGGGATTAAAGGCATGCGCCACCATGCCCGGCATCCATACACTTCTTAAAGCTTCAACTGCCTTAACACTGTCTGTACCTGTCCATCCCACAGATATGTACTCCTAGTTTTCCAGTTCACATATTTTATTACTATTCTACTTACATACTTCCGTCTTTAATCTCCTTTTGTTAGTTGTTTTGTTGTGTTAATTTGTTCTAGTTGAAGATAGGGTCTTACTCAATAGCCTCAAAACTCAGGGCATGCTCCTGTCTTAGCCTCACAAACGCTCAGATTATAGGTATGAACCATCACAGATAGCTTCTTTGTCCTTACGTCCTTTACCAAATAGTTAGTGATGGCACAATAGTCACAATAAGTCTCAAAACCCGGTAAGGTCAGCCTCTTACCCTGCTTTAGTTTCCCCCTTCTATATTTTCTAGTGTTATATGGTTATATTTTTGCTTCCCTACACAGCCTTTATAATATATATATATATATATATATATATATATATATATATATATACACACACACACACACACACACACACTTTAAAGCACTTGTTTACTTGTCCATATTAAAAATTGTGAAATAATGTGAGTTATATATAGCTATAGCCCTGGGAAATCAGCTCTGTTGCACACCTAGGACATGTGGAGAGCTCCAATCTTTGGCCATGGTATTCAGAGTTTCTGGCATCACAGCCCCACGCGGCCTTTCTGAAATGACCTACAGAAACTTTCCTACCATTGTACTCTCTTCCAGAAATAAACTCAATCTAAGCAAGAAGTCAATGAACTGTACATGAGAATAGGGACCAAGTCTTTCCCACACAAACATAGAGCAAACCTTCTGATGGAAAATTACAAAACTTTTTTCAATCCTAAGAGTTCTACCTAGAGGGAGAAAAATACACAACAGGTATCTTTTTAGTGAATGAGATTTTTTTTCTTCATTTACTATAAGTAATTGAAAAAAAGATGGGCTCTTTAAGTTCCCTCTCCTTACTGTTGGGCATTTCATCTCCCTTTGAGTCATGAGAGTCTCTCACCTACCAGGTCTCTGGTGCATTCTGGGGATGGGGGGGGGTCCCCAAACCTATTTCCCAAGGTTGCCTGTTTCCATTCTTTCTGCTGGTCCTCAGGGCTTCAGTCCTTTTCCCTCACCCAATATCAAATCAGGTTCTCCTCCCCCCACCCCCCCATCCACTTTCCCTCCCAGGTCCCTCCCTCCCCACTTGTGACTGCTTTCCTCTCTCTCCCAAGTGGGACTGAAGAGACCTCACTTGGGCACTTCAACTTGTTCTGTGGACTGTATCTTGGGTAGTCTGTACTTTTTTTTTTTTTTTTTTTTGGGCTAATATCCACTTACTAGTGAGTACATTAAGTGGTAAGATTTCATCTATATTTAATCAACATGAAGATAACATCAAACTCATTTTAAAATAATCTGTGAAATCTTGTGACTTATAAGGAAAGATATACTGAGTAGTTAGTGAAGCTATTTTGTTTTGCTTCCATGTCTGAGTTTTCAAATTATATTTAAATGTTGTCAGTATCTGACTTCATAGTAAAAGTCAATTCACTTAGAAAAATGTTCAGATTTAGAATGATAGCAGGAAGTTTAGACCACACCTTCAGTATTTATTCCTCAAGGGTTTACACCTTGCTCAGCAAGAACCCAGGGTGGTTTAACACTGGAGCTTGGTGAGTGAGTGGTACAGATATAAACACCAAGTCATCTTTTAATTTATTATATGTAAGTACACTGTAGCTGTCTTCAGACACTCCAGAAGAGGGCATCAGATCTTGTTACGGAAGGTTATGAGCCACCATGTGGTTGCTGGGATTTGAACTCCGGACCTTTGGAAGAGCAGTAGGGTGCTCTTACCCACTGAGCCATCTCACTGGCCCCCAAGTCATCATTTTTTTGAGGTTCATGAGTACCATAAGACACACGTGTAAAGTACTAGGAACACAGTAAGGGGAAGTAGGTTACTGACATGTGAAGGGAAGAAAGGAAGAGCATTCCACACTAAAGCAAAGGTGAGATTGCTCTACAAGACAGCTTGGTCACAAACAGGAAAAGTCTGCAAGTCATTTCAGTGTCCCTCCTCCCTTACACTAAAGAGCTAGCAAGTAACCACAGCATCCTCTTCTTCCTCCACTTTACTCTGAGGTGCTACTACTCCAGACCCTAGACTAGGAGCCCAAAAGAGTGGTCTTTGATGACCTCTGAACTACTTGCTACTTAAGAGTAACAGAAACAAGGAAGACAGGAACAAAACATACATAAACATTGCCTTCAAGAAATGTGATGAGAAATCCAGGTCTAAAGGCAAGAGAGTTTGAGCACTGTATCAGAGTACATTCAGAGGAAAGAAAAGCAGATAAAGGTGTAACTAAGAGAAAACATAGTGAAAGAGTAAAGTTCTAGACTGGAACTTGAGAATAAAAGTAGAAAGAAGCAGGGAAGTTTCAGTTTCTGAAAGATGGAAATACAAAAGGGAGGTTAATTCAGAGCCTAGAACAGAGGTAGAGAGACACCTCACTTTACACTTTCCTTGTAGCATAAGACTATCAGAGAAGAGGCAAGTGGGGAGGGATTAGAGGCAGAAGAACTATCTTGGATGGTTTCACATTCTCCTAGGAAGCTTAGGAATTGAAAAACAGAGGAGGTGGGAGGGTACTGGGGAGGGGAGCCAGAAAGTAATATTCTTTCTCCACAAGAGGAAAGCATAACTAAATAGTTCCCAAAGGAAAACTTAATTTTCATGTGTGACTCTAACTCGTATTAAATCACATACGAGTAGGTAGCACTGCCCCTTTGTAATACCTCTCTGTCCACGTAGTACTGTAACTACTTCTGAAATAATGCCAAGTAGTCTTTCAAATATAACACTTTCCAGAACAAGTCCAGAAAACATTAGAAAACCAAGGTGACAAATAGCCAATTGGCCTTTACTGATAAATGCCTATAAAAATTATAAACTTTACCTCTCGTATTTCGTGGCCAGCTCCTCTGTATGACTGCAAGTCCTCCAAGATGCCTTCTGCATCTTTTAGCACTACATTCACCTGATTATATATTTCCTTCTCAGACTCTGTAGGCTGGGCATCTAAACAGCATGAAAGCACAAGAAAATTTACAGTGGCATGAATATTTTAATACATGTATTAACCAAAAACAATTAACAACTCAATTTCCAAAGAAGAGGTAGGTTTTATTCAATATAAGTTTTATACTTTTAGAAGACACATTTAAACTAAATTTCAAATTTGCACAAACTATAAAGAAGCAAGAGGAAAGTAAATGCTATTATATAATGCTTAATTTAATTTACAAATTATTGTGGTATATTGAACCAATCTGAGAATTCTAATTAAAATTTAAACTGGTACTAAAAGTTTTGGTTTTTTAAAGATCGTCTCACTACATAGTACACACTGGCTTTTAACATATTATATTTCCCAGGCTGCCCTTAAACTTGTAAATCTTCTGCCTCAGTCTGAATGCTGGGATCACAAAAAAGCGTTATCAGTGTCTGATATGCTTAATAATTACAGGTTTTTTTGTTTTTTTTGTTTGTTTGTTTTTTTGTTTTGTTTGTTTTTCGAGACAGGGTTTCTCTGTGTAGCCCTGGCTGTCCTAGAACTCACTCTGTAGACCAGGCTGGCCTCAAACTCAGAAATCCGCCTGCCTCTACCTCCCGAGTGCTGGGATTAAAGGTGTGTGCCACCACGCCAGCATAATTACAGTTTTGTACTGCATGCCTCACTGTCACTAACGAAACAATTGAAGCATCACTATTTTATTTTAATGCAATAGAAATGAAGTTTCTATTAAAGCACCTTGCTCATCTACAGTTTAAAGCTACTTATTTCATTTTCCTTTATTTTCCTATGCAATTCATTTTAGCTTAAACAACTGAGGTTGCTAGGGTACATTTTAAAAATGTCTTAACAACTGGGATCATATGAGGTTATGAAAGAGGATAAAATGCTTAAGACAAAGCCTATGGCACTATCATTGAACTTCTCTCTTGGTGGTTATGAGGGCCAAAGATCCTATGCAGGAGTTCAACCTACAAAACCACTAGAAAACTCCTGAGCAGCTGAGGAGGGATACTTTAAGTTGCATGATCACTGCTGGAATTCTGAAATGACAAAGCAAAAAATGACTTTTTACATATCGAGGATCGAGGAGGAAGAAAACGATGTAGTAATTACAGTTATAAATTCTGGGGTAAAAACATGAGTGCACCAGTGTTGCTAACTAGAAAACATATGTTGAAAGGTGACAAAATTTGGGTTTCTTTCTGCTAGACAAAAGGTAATAGAAATCTCATTTTTAATAGCATGGTCATTTGTTTCCTCTAAGGGTAAATTTTTTAAAATATACTCCTTTTCTACTTTGAGACAAAAAAAAGTGGACTGTTCAAGCAAAGAGTTTTTCATAAGTCTTTCCAACTAGAGTACACTCAATACTACAAGTAAGGTATAAAGTATGTAAAATAATGCCTTAAGGAAGAACTATGCTGGCATGATTCTTCCATGCTAACATGTTACTTTTAGGGGAGAGAGAGCTAGTCCAAATTTAAAAGATGAATTCAGAGTTATTTCTGGCCAGACTCACTGTTTATCTTGCTTGCTAGGCTTTATGCCTATTTGTCCCTTTACTTTGAAAATTAAAAAAGAAAATTTTATTTCACACATGAGACTAAATGTAAAAACATCTTAAATTCTGTATTTTATGTTTGGTGTAAGTAATGATTCAGTTTCCCCTATTATCTGCCAACTAGTCAATAATACACAACGTATTTAAAATGAATAATTACAGTACCCAAGTTTAAATTTAATATACATAAGACAGCACTACAGAAACAGTATGAAAACATTAGTGTGGAAAGCCAACTTTAAAACTGTGATTAGATATTTGTTCCCTTAATTACTCTTTAAAAATAAATATAATAATTAAGAGTAGCCATTAGAAATATTAAAAGATGGTGTTCAAAGTCACAAACGTTCTACTAAGAGCAAATACTGAATTGTGGATAAATGTCTAGATTTATAAATATCAGGTTGTCATTTTAAAGCAGTACTGTTTCCATATATAGCCAGACCATATTTTCAAAGCAATGATTAGGCACATCACTTAAAAAAATAAAAAATAAAAAATAAAAAGCACACCCATCACTTTTATACTTACACCAGATGCAGCATAGAGAAATACTTTGTACATGCAAAAATGAAAGTTCAGTTCTTTCTCATATGGATTGTGGAACTACAGACACAACATTAATAGACAAATAGTTTGAAGTTATGAGGTGGGATTTCATGACAAAGGACAGTATTTTATCCAGTATATATAGAAGGCATTTGTATCATTTGAAGACTAAAATATGTATTTTGGGTGTGGTCACTAGGCTAGTAACATAAAAATGTGACACTGAGTTTACATAAAGGAAACATTATCCAGGAAATTTAAAGAGACCTTGTAAGTAGTTAATAACTAATAAAGGTTTAATGAGTACCAAGAAATTTAAAATAAAGGAGAAGATTTGAGTTTCCCTAAGAGGGAAAAACACCCAGCACCACACTGATCAAACATCTTTTAGACTGTCACAGGAAAGTCACATTTATAATTTTGAAAGCTGCTGAAGACTGCTGTAGAAATGAAGACAGACAGACAGAGCAGACAAGAAAGCACTGCTTTACTGAAAGCAAATCATGCAAAGGTTGGAAGACTAGGGAGGAAGAAAAAGACTAAAATAAAGCATTGCTGAAAAAAAAAAGGCATTTTCTATATAATGCAACCAAGACTTGTCACTTTGATTTTTCATAGCTTTATTTTTCCAAGGAAAATACACCACATAGCCTGATAAAATGATACTCATTTGAATATAAACAATGTATCTACTGAGGGAAGACATATTCACTGCTTAGCAGACTTAAATGTATATTCTATTAAAAGGAACCTAAGATATATTCCAATTGCTCTTAATGTTTGAAGGCAAAAATAAATATATCAGTCATATCATACCAATTTCCTACCAGGTAGAAGAATTTCCTAAAAAACACTAGCAAAGAATCACTGAAAATAATCACTAAAATAGGAGACAGTGGGTTTTTTTTTTTAAATATCAAAGGAGAAATAGAAGGGATCAACATAAAAATTACAATTGTGATATATGAGCTTTCTGCTCCAACCTTATGATCATTTACTCAGTAAATACTTAAAATCTATCTACCTAAGTTCCATCAAGTCAGGAAACAAAATGCATACTGTACCCCACTGTTACAGTACATAAGCTCAGCACCTTGCAGACTTTTCCTAGAATAAGGCAAAAGGTATTGAAAATATGCAAGAGATTAACTGAAAAAAATAAAGTTAGCCTTAAAAGTAAGTACTAATTTTTAAA
Source organism: Mus pahari (assembly GCF_900095145.1). Classification (NCBI taxonomy): domain Eukaryota; kingdom Metazoa; phylum Chordata; class Mammalia; order Rodentia; family Muridae; genus Mus; species Mus pahari. The sequence continues at coordinate 29,599,101 of NC_034606.1, forward strand.
GAGGGAAGACAGGCAACACAAAAGATTTGGGAAGAAAAAATGTATGACTTAATGGGAAGGCACTCTAGGCAAGTAGAAAAAGAAGATTCTATTTCTCACTTATAACCATTATTATAAAAACTCTATTTCAACTTGCTTTGATATAATATACATAAATCAAGTTTAACAAATACTAAGCATCTAGGCTAAGAAGTGGCATAAAGCCAAGTTCCTCTTCTGTTCTACGAACCAGAATTGTGTGAACCACTGGCACAACAGTTGCTAAAGACTTACTAGAATGAGCTATTAACAACCTTGACAGCAGGTAACTCTTAAGACTTAGAAGAAGCTATACAATGCTGCCATTTTAGTATGCTATTTTAAAGTATGCTGTCATTAGTGTATCTGCTGCGAAATATCATGAAACAATTCTGAACTTACTATCTTAATAGAACTTAAGAGAAATTCCTGTATTTAAAGAATATGTTTTGCTGAGCACAGAATGGTATCCGTCTTAAATCTACTGTGCATGTTGTTGCTTCTTTCCACAGTAACCTTCCTAACTAAGCAGTAGTTATTACAATTCACCTCCCAACACCCAATTCTAGCAACTCTTACCTTCTGATCTACACCCTAAATGTAAGTATGTAAATGAGATTGTGATTCCTCACTTCTCTCTATTCTATTCACTACTGCTAAGGTCCCCACAGCAGCAGTGAAACAATTGCCTTTGCCTATCTAGCTTACTGGCTGGTATGCAAGAAGCTAGCTCTAAGTGTACATGGACTAAAGTGTAAACCTGTAAAAGGAATAATGACTTCAACAGTTTTCATTTATATAATAAATTAGTAAGTACCACAAATTATGTTTAAAATGCATGAGATTATATAATTTGATACATTCTGATGCCCAAAGGCTAAACATAGAATGTCATCTGTCTTAACACCACTGTGCAGGTGGCTGCTTCTTTCCAGTGTCCTCGGAGATTATATACAAAATTATGTTTATATAGCTCAACTCTGAGGGTATGTGAAGCTGGGTCCAACCAATAAGGATGACTAGAATAATAGATCTAAATTACTTTGGTGGCCTGAATATTATTCCACATCTAGAAAAATATAGCTCTAACTACTTTAATCAAATAATGTGGCTGTATTAAAACAGCAAAAAAGAATTGGCAGATCTGGTACATAATAGTTACCAGTTAAAGAGGAGTTATCTAATGATCTTTATGGAAGCTTAATGATAAAGTTCCCAAATTCAAAACTGAGTATTTCTTTAAAAAGAGGAAAAATATGTAAAAACAAAAAACAAAATAAAAAAACAAACAAAAACAAAAAAAGTATAAGATAAAATTAAGATCCCACAAGAAAACGTACCTCAGCATCTGAATTCTAAGTTAGGAGCAAATTCTAGCCTGCTACAGTGTGTCTTCACTGAGGCCTCTTTTACGGTATACTAGCAAGTAGCAAAGCAAAAGTTCTATATTAGATGATAAAAGCAACAAATGTTTTAAGCCGGAGATTTGACTCAGTGGTTAAGAGCACTTACTGCTCTTCCAGAGGACCCAGGTTCAATTCCTAGTATCCACATGGCAGCTCAGTGCTATCAGCAAACTCCAGTTCCAGGGGGAGCTGACACCCTCCTCTAGTATATACCAGCACCATACACATGTGTGCACAAATATGATGAAGGAACAACTCACTTTTTAATATTAGCACTTCTTAAAAGTTTGCTTTTAAAGGTTCACATAGTTTTACACAACTATTTTTGTTAATATTAGCTTTTCTTAAAAGTTTACATTCAAAGGTTCACACATAGGTTTACACTATTGACTATTTTTGTTAATGTGACTTGAACCTTTCCCTACCACTATATTAGGTATTTAAAATGTGAAGATAATGATGCAAATGCCCCTATCCGAGCCCTGAAAGCCAGGATCTAGTAATCTTTTCAATTTCTACATTTAAATTATGGTTCATACTTTAACAACACAGAATGTTATTAGCTTTATAAAAAGATCAAGTGCCAAGTCTTGAACAAGATCTTGACTATATCAAAGCCAAGATTCTGCAAATGTAAGACGTTTGGGACAAAGGAAAAAGAAGACAGAAGAGCGGAAAAATATAGAGGACCAAGTTTCAAACAGAGCAAATAAACTAATACAGCTTTAATGTAAGTTGCCTCATCTGGAAGAACATTCTTTAAGTCAGCAGTCTGCTCAACATCCTCAAGCTGATTAAAATCCATGCTGAACATGCACTTAGAACAGCACTGTCCAATTGTTGAGAAGGGTCAAGAAAACTAATGTTCATCTGGGGCACTTTTCCTAAAATCTCAACAATTTTAATGGTCTTGATTTTGGCCTTCCTCCTTTATTATCCTACATACAGCACCCAGACTGTAACACATTTTTGTACTATTCTACGAAATGAAAGTATGTATGTATGTATGTATGTATGTATGTATGTATGTATGTAAGTATCAATCGTTACCCTGGCTTAAAGGACAAATTGTGGAAACGGCCATAAAATAGAATGAACTATATAAAAACTAAGTTGAAGGTGAAAAACAAATGACTCTCTTTTCAAGTTATTTGCTTTTCAAAATCAAAAAGTCTAAAATTAAAGTACTTAAAAATCTGTTCAAATATAACAAAACACGTGATTTATAAATATCTCTTCACCCTTTCCTAACAATTTTCTAATTATCTGTTAAAACAGCAACATTCACACTATAACATCAATTTAAAATCATTTTTCTCAATTTAACAATCAGACAAGCTGAAGCAATATTGACAGCCAAAAGCCAAAGCAGAGCATGCAGAGCTCAGTGGCACTTACCTGTCACTCTTAGACCACAATACAACAAGTCATGCAACACAGAACAGATAGATACAAGGCAAATTACTTAAAGGTCTGTGAACCTGTTATTTTTCTTTTTACTCAGAGTCAGAATAAAATGAACTCCTGAAATGCACAAAATCATTTTAACTTCTTAAATTATCTATAAGAATTATACAATTTAGGTTCACACTTACCTTTGAATAGTATGCCCAAATGACTGAGCTCTGAATAGCCATCATGAACTGATCCAAGCTTAAAATACTTTATATACGCAGAAGGAATAAACAAAATCTACTCCATTTTTTTCTCAAAAATTTTAATACAATGTTCCCTCAAATACTGCTTTTATTAGCAGATATGGAGGTAGTGGTTTTTTCCTTAATTTTTTTTTTGTGTGTTTTCATTATTTTAGGGCTAAATAATAAAATAATTTCCAATTAAGGGACACAATCTCTTGGAAATTCAAAGAAACACTTTACTACTATAATTTACTTTATAAAATGATTCAGTTCTAGAAGGCACCAAAAGTTTTAATCAAACAATTCATAGCTCAGTCATGCAAAGCAGTTAAAAAGATGGCAAAGTGGAAACATTCATTAGTGCAAGACAAACGCAGTCTACTGCAGGCAAAGAGAAATAGATATAAAATCATCTTCTCACTTTCAAAATCAAGGAAAAAATTTGGCCCCTGCTCAAGGTCTGTGCATGTCAAAACTTTAAGAAGATTCCCCATGTTAAGGTACCTGTCAAGACAAGAATGAGAAAGAGAAAATATCCCTTTATAAAAAGAACATCTGAAATTGACTTAAAGAAAAAATAGTAACAGGGAAAATGTTCATTAGGCCATGAATTCATCCTTCAGGTTACCCAGACTGTGCTCTGGCAGACAGCAAACCGGGTTCTCAAGGTGTTGATGTGTAGGACCTAGAGGTGAAATATGGTTTTTCCTGTACATAATGGTACAACTGTTGCTCTAATTCTTCTCAAAATTCTCCCAAGACAAGTTTCATTAATGGCCTTATAATGAAAAATTCTTTAAGTATTCCAATAGTGCTAATATTCTGAAAAAAAATTCCAATCAAGAATTATTCACATGAAACTTTCCAAGCATAGCAATGAAACAGTAATTTAAGGGCCAAATATTAAGGTTTGGCCAAAGCTCACCTTCACATCTTATTTTAAAATGTAAAAATTACTTCCTTTATGCCAATGAATAAAGCAGGTATTTCTCACCAAATCTGATTTGAAAATTTGTGGAAGCTATTCAGTTTAGATATGCAGCACAGATTATATTTCTTAGAGCAGATTATTACAGGATGATAAGTGCACAGCCTTTGGCATAGTCACTAAAGCATACTATTAGAATATTCATCATAAGGCTACTTGCTTCATGGACTAATGAAAGGACACCACTGGCTACAGACTCAACATGATTTTAGCAAATGAGAAACTAAAGAATTATACATATGATGGTGATGTTTGCCTACAATTAAGGGAAAAAAAATCATGCAAACTTTGTTTGATTCCCCATGTTTAATTAACAAATATTCTGGCTGGCCTTCACTGTGGTGTGAGTATAATTAATCTTCCACCTTTACCATTATGCACCAGCTGTGAAGGGCTAAGGAGACTTACTTTCAAAGTCCAAGAAAAAATGTGCTGCATTGTGGTCTATGTCCCTGGTTAGCACCTTAATGAGATTACCCATGCCAGCAAACCTAAAAATAAAAATGGCAACATCATTTAGTTCCAGTAAAAGGCTGAAGTAGAGGCCTGGGGCTCAGCAAGGCTGGCTTGCTCATAGATGCCAACAGGTGCAGGTTCACATGGTTCTCACATTGGTAACTTGGAACAACAAAGGTTCACTCAGCTGAGTGTATAGCTCCTGTCCCTCTGGTTTCACACAGTAAAAAAGTTATATAAGCAAGATGGGGAAAAGATATTTTTACATATAAGTTCCAATAGTTACACTTGGTTAAAAGCTAAGCTAATGTTCTTTTTAAAGACTTTTTAGGTACATATTCTAAAATTAATAGCAGTGTTTTTCAAATATGTAAACATCCAGACCATTATTTTTAAATGGTTTTGTCCTTCAAGCTGAATCAAATCCTATTAGAAATATAAAGAAGATAGTATTTAAACTAATATTAACCGTTAGACTGAAGGTTATCAATTAATTAACCGCTTAAGAAAATTACTATACAAATCACAATACTTTTTTCTCCTCTAAGATTCACCAAAACTTTATTATCAACTGTTAACTGAGTGTTCGGCTGTATGCATGACCTGGGACTGAAGAGTTAACCCTGTAAACATCACCTACAGAACAAGCTACTGCTACAACTTAGTAAGTTTGCAGACAAAATGCAATGAGAAAAACACTGGCATAAATCTTGCCCAAGGATTTGCCTTGGCTCTGTGAAAGTGAAAGGTGGTGTCAGGAAACCAGGCTCAAACCTAGAAGCTAGAGCCCAACAGCAACCTCAAAGGAAGAATACTGTCAGGACTGCTCAGAACCCTCTTCCCCTCCAACTACAATATTCCTTTTCCTCTGCTATACTGCATAGACAATATTTACATGATACAAATATTTAAAAGTAATGATATTTCCACCAAGGAAAAGAAGATACCTTATTGCTCACTCCCATTCAAAACCCTAACAGAACTAGAACTTTAGTGCCTGTCCTGATTCCTACCTATTCTCAACACTGGTTTGTGTCCCTGTCAGCTTCCCAGTGAGGATACAAGTATACAGGAGTTAACAGTTTCTTATTGGAGGCCAAAGTCAGTAAGGCAAAAATATCTTGTATAAAATGCTAAATTGGTTCTACTTCTTTCAGATAATATTTCTTCCAAATCATCCCCTCCTCTTCTTTAGTAGTATACTTGTACATGTCTGTGTACAAATGTATATGTGGAGGCCAAAGGTTGGTGACAAACGTTTTCTCCAACAGCTTTCCACTCTGGTTTTTGTTGTTGTTTGTTTGAGACGGGGAACCCACTGAACCCAGAGCTTATGATTCAGCAAGGCTGGCTGGCCACTGAACCGCTCTATCTATTCTTCCTCAGTGCACAAATAACAGGTGCATACTTTACAACCAGCTTTTAAGTGATCATTAGGGAGTCAAATTCACGCAAGCATTTTACCAAGTGAACCACATCCCCAGCTCTACTTTTTAATCTACACTATTTTTATTACACTGTATATGTTCAATAGAATGTTCAACATCCTGCTTTGTACAATGTTTCATGAAAGTGGATTCAGTAAGTTAGAAGAAAACATCTAATAGTTATCACTGTAATTATCTTATACATTGTAAAAAGTTTAATACCAAGCTCTTTTTCAGAGAGAGAGAGAGAGAGAGAGAGAGAGAGAGAGAGAGAGAGAGAA
>NC_034606.1:29605431-29612398 GCF_900095145.1 Mus pahari
GAGAGAGAGAGAGAGAGAGAGACAGAGAGAGAGACAGAGAGAGAGACAGAGAGAGAGAGACAGAGAGAGACAGAGAGTGTGTGTTTCATTACGTAGTCTTGGTACCTGGAATTCACCATGTAGACTGAGATAGCCTTATACGAAGCTTTCATATCCAAGAAAAGGAATCGTTTTCCTTAAATCATCAAATCCAAAGTACCTCAAACTGGTCAAGAGGAAGAAAAAAGAGGAGTAAAAAGTGGCTCTATTTTTTTTTTTTTTTGACACAAAACAGTAGTGGTAGTTTGAATGAGAATGTTCCCAACAGGCTTAGCTATTTGAATACTTGTTCTGCAGCTAACAGAGCTGTTTGCATAGGCTTAAGAGGTATGCTTTTACAAGAGGAAGTATGTCACTGAGGGTAGGCTTAGGTCTAAAAAGTCACATAATAATCCCACTATGCTTTCTCTGCTTTTTTCTTTCAATCCAAGATGTGAGCCCTCAGCATCTTGTTCCAGGTTGTGCTAACATGCTTCCCCTGCCATGATGAACTCTTAACCCTCTAGATCCATAAACCCAAATGAACCCCTCTGTGTAAGCTGCCTTGGCCTTGATGTTTTATCACAGCATCAGGGAAGTAAAGGCCTCCAACTTATCAATGGATTTCAAAGGTCTAAGTAGAATAAGGCCTATTTTTAGCCCATTTGTGTGAAGAATGTTGCCAAATGGCATTTTAAAAGTAGTCTTCCTGGCATACCACCATCCCAATACAGGAGGGAGAAAGAAGGGAGCAATATGTACACCATGCCACCTGCAGGAAAAATGTTGGTACTGGCTAAGTTTGTTTTCCCACATCCCCTTCTATAAATCTGCTGGTTTCCAGAGATCATGCCCTAATCCCCTTCTGTAAATCTGCTGGGTTTCTTGAGATCACGCCCTAATATGGGCCTACACTCTTCACCACTGCAATATACCTGGTCTTAACCTACTCATTCCACAGTAGGATTTCTTGTCCTTTACCCCAATATAAATGCTTACTTTGAAAATGATTGCTTATCTGGTGTTGCTCAATCTTGACACTACCTGGCTACGTAATTCTTTTGTTACTGAGGGCTACTTCACATAGTGGCATATATAACAGTATCCTGAGTCTCAACCCAGAAATCAGTAACATGCTCATAAAACCACGTGGTAATCAAAAAATGTCCCACAAATGTCCCCTTAGGGCAAAAGTAACTCTGGGAGAGAATGACTGATCTACCACAACTGTTGCCCAATGTCCATATTCACTGACAGCTAAGGGTGTCTCCAAATAGTGACAAGTGTTTCTCAGGAGGCACAAGTACTCCTGGTCGACAGCTGTAGCTTTCAAATACATGACCATAAATACCAAAACATGGTCTGAATAGCTACACCAAGGACAATTCCATACATTTTTAAAAAAATCTCAGACCTCCCACCATTCTCCCAAGCAAGGAATCACCTTACTCCATCTTTCACATGCAAAATGCAAATGTTTCCAGCCTGTAACCCATTACTGAAGGAACAGAGCCAGTGGCCCAGAGTTTTCAGGCCTACCAAGGTAAGCTACAGATGATTCATGTGAGAGACTGTCAAAACTAAGTGAGGGATACTGGAAGACACTCAGTATCTCCCTGATTCCCCATGTACACTCATAAGTATCATACCTATGCACCAATACCTGAATATACACACTTTGTGACATCATAAATCTTAATATTGGAATAAATGTTCTTAGTTCAATTTTCTAACTCTTCTTTCCATGTATGGCTATGCTTTAAGGTGAGGACTTCTAAAATGAGGCAAAGCTGTCCATGTCTACCTGCTGTAGTAGTAACCTCAGGGTCCTCTCTTTGCACCTATTCCTAAGCAATTCTCCTTCCAAACACTGGCTCTGCATAGCTCAGAACCTCCTACCTGCTCCACTACTGCACCATGTTTCCTATTTTCTTTACTCCTCAGTTGGTAAGTATAAACAATACTGTCTACCATAAGTCTTCTCCACTTTTTCAACATCCAATCTTCTAATCCATTTCTATCTGCCTCTTCTTAAATGTCTACCACTACAATGAAGCTTTCCTGTCAAAGCCACTGAAACTTGCTTCCTGAGAAAATTTAAAAGGCAATTATCATATTTCAACTTCCAAAGTATTTGACTAGGTTTATACTCATGATTTTTTAAAAAGATTTATTTATTGAATATATGAGTGCTCTATCTGCATGTATACCCCCCATGTGCCAGAAGAGGAAGTACATCAGATCTCATTACAGATGGTTGTGCGCCACATGTGGTTGACCTCTGGAAGAGGACCCAGTGCTCTTAACCTCTGAGCCACTGCTTCAGTCCCATTTAGTATAATACAGTCCCATTTAGTATAATACATTTTCTCAAGTTTCCTTCCTATTTTATAGTTTTTCTTTTTGTGTATTCTCCTATTAAGATACATGTACCATTAGGATATATGTATTTATTTCTCCTCTCTTAAAATAAAATGAAAGTGTATTATTATTCTCTTTCCTTCCCTAGGTTCCATATTACTCCCATGTTTCTTCTCTGCAGAAAAAATTCCTTAAAAGCCGTTTTCTAAGCTCATCAGCTTTGCTTCCTCACCAGTTTCCATTCTGTCAAACCTAACCCACCAAACTCTGTGCCAAATCACATTACTTAACTGTTGTGGCAACGCCATCAACTAACAGCTATGTTGCCAGTTGTCAAGTCCCACCTTATCACTGTCAAAGGCAGCTAATACACTGACATTATCAATATACTTTTTGTCACTAGCTTATGGCTTACTGCTTCATTATCCTAGCCCTTGACATCATTGCTTTTTGCTAAGATTATTTCAATATCACTAAGTGGTCATCCTGCATCTCTCCTTTTTTCCCCTAACAATCTCTTATTATAAGACAAACCAGTCTTTTAACAGCTCACAAAGTACTAAGTGTTCACTATAGCAGATTATACTATCACCATAATTTACTAAAGGCACATGCCAAGATCAAAATTTTAGTATGGTAAAATAACTAAAACTGAGGAAGCTGACTTTTTTATTCTGTGAGTCTCACAATGTATATCTCATGTAAAGTGAGTTTACTTGTAAAATTGCACCCTTGCATTGCTTCAGCTACAGCATGACATTTTTCCTATAGTGACATCTAGTGATGCACTCTCAATTTTTATTTCAACTTCCAGCTTTAAAATGAAGAACCTTAATTCAACTATAAAGTTTACTTATAAAGCTAGGAAGTCATGTATAAAAAGTATAAGAAATTGAGAGATCAATATATGAAATTAGAATTGAATCATAACAATGGCACTATATCTGACTTTCACAGCACCTGAGTTTAACTACAATGGCCTTCAGCCATCACAGCTAACAGAGAGTATGCAGGCAAGCAATACAAGAGTATTCAGAATGCTGTGAGGGAAATGCTCAATACTCCTCTTAAAAAATATTATCACTAAACAACTACAGTATTCGAAATTCACTTTTTAAAAACATCTATCTATCTATCTATCTATCTATCTATCTACCTATCTATTATGTACACAGTGTTCAGCCTACATTTATGCCTGCATCCCAGAAAAGGGTCTACCACATGGTTGCTGGGAACTGAACTGAGAACTTCTGAAGAACAGTCAATGCTCTCAACCCCTGAGCCATCTCTCGAGCCCCAAATCCACTTTCTTAAACCTAATACTTTTTAAAATTCATAACAGCAATAATCACATAATTTTATACTTCATTTCAAGAACTCAAAATGTAGCCAATGCATTATAATTCATACCATGAATATTCAATTTTAATAGCAGTCTTATTTAAGTATCAAAATATCATCCTTGATGTTTTTCAAGTAACATTTTCCTTTGAATTATGGCTTTCTTTGCATGTCATGTTCCAAAATAAATATACGCCAATAGTTTTGATAATGATTAATCTGGAAACATAGCCTTTTAATATGATTTTCTGCTAGTATAGATTCCAAAGTTGTACTATGCAGACTTAAGGGGAAGGAACAATAGAAGTGCTGCCGATGGATATGTAAATGGGTATGGCTACTTTGAGAAAGAGTTTGGTGTTCAATACAAAGTACATGTGCTATATGTATCCAAAGAATTACAAAACAGTACAAATTAAATCTAGCTACAAATCTCTTAAATGAGAAACAACACAGAGTATGGGAACTAAGTCAGGAAATTCTGTGATAACATTAAAAGACATGTTACATATAGTAGCTATTCGCAGAGGAATAACCATAACTCTGGGTAACTCCAAGGTTCCAATAATGTTCTAGTTCCTCAACTATTGGTATATTCAAGGAATTCTCTAATTTTAAATTACTATCATGTACAATTAAGGTAAAAAGCATTTTTAAAATGTGGTCAGTCACTACAGAGCACATGGGTTTCAATCAAACGTGCCTAACCAAAAAGCTTGGATTAGAATTCAGACACGTTCCCTTATTTCTAATTCAAATGCTACAAATCATAGATGATCTATTTTATTTGATTTAATATTACATAAAGGCCCAAATGGTTTTATATGTATTACATATTATCTGGTACTGCTGGTAGTTAATGACAATATAGAACTGAGGGATTCAGAGACAAATGGAGATACCAGATTGATAATGTGAAGTGAGCAAAGGAAATCATGAACAAAGAGGAGCGTCTCATCCAGTCAGTCTCAGTAAGGCTGGGAAAGACTATCCAGAGAGAATGGGGTTTTAATCCTTTAAACTGAGAAATAACTGAAAATACACAACAAAAAATAAACTACATGCCCTCTTTTTGTGTTTACACAACCTGTAAATGATATTTTCCCACATTCCAGTTTCGGCTAGATAGCCAATGGAAGGCTCTGGAAGGAAAAGAGAAGCAGGAAGAAAACAAAAGTACCCAGGCAGGACAGGTTAGCAATTGCTGAATAGTGGGAATGGGGTGATGGCAGCAGACTGTCTTTAATTTTCCTTTTTCTGTAGGTGGAGTCAATACTGAACCTACAGCTTCGGGTATGCTAGGCAAAAACTCCACCACTGACTTTTCTCCCTAGTGCTCTCGTTATTTTGGGGGAAGGGGTCTCACTAATTTGTCCAGGCTAGTCTTGAATTTGTGATTCTCCTGCCTTAGTTTCCTGAATAGCTGGAATTATAGGGCTATCTTGGATTTCTTTCGTTTTCACTGCTCTATTTCATCCTGTTTTGGGTTGTTGCAATTTTTCTAATACCTTTGTATTGGAAATTCTCCGTATCATATTCTGTTCTAAAAAATTCCCAAGCTGATCTGTTCTGTTTTGTTTTTTTAAACTCAATGCTAACTGGTCTGCCACTATTTTTTTTTCCTGAGTTTTAAGAATTCTAAATAAGGACTTGTATACTACTAGTTTTATGCCTACATAATAGGGAACTGCTTCCTCATTCAGTCCCTAACATTTCTTAACTTTGCTCATGTGTTATTTATAGTAACAGCTCAATTTGTCACCTTTTCTTTGTGCTCAGTGCTAAGTAGTAATTCTTCAGAATTGCCTCACCTATTATTCTTAGCCTTTGATTCTGTGTGGTTATCAAATTTTACAAAAATTATCAAGTGGGTTGGGGAGATAAGTCACTAAAGTAGTTGCCAAAAAACATGAGGACCTCAGTTTAAATCTGTAGTCGTCTGAGTAAGAATGGCCCCCATAGACTCATATATTTGAATGATTAGAGAGTAGCATTAGGAGGTGAGGCATTGCTAGAGAAAGCATGTCACTAGGGGTGGTTTTGAGATTTCAAAATGTTCAACCCAGGACCAGTCTCTTTCTTCCTGCTGCCTGTTGATCCAGATGCAGACCATGTCCATCTGCAGGTTCCCTTCACACCATGATAATGGAAACTTCTAAATGTAAGTCAGCCCCAATTAAATTTCTTTGATAAGAGCTGTTGTGGTCATGGTATCTTTTTACAGTAGGGCAATACAGCCAGGTCACAGAACCCATGTACAAAAGTTGGGTACTGAAGAAACATGCAGATCTGGGGGACTGACTGGTCACACAGTAAAGCCTACCTATCAAGCTCCAGGCTAATGAGGGCCTGTTCTAAGAATCAAAGTGGATGACATCTGAAGAGCATCATCTGAGGTTGAACTCTGGCCTCTGTGTACCCATATGAACATGTACAAGCACATACTGATTAATAGACACCCCTTTTATTCCCACCCCTACAAAATCCTAAAGAGATTTTTATTTACATTTACTATATACTTTATTCAGGCAGAACTATGTCACCTTACAATATCAACTATATTTTCACTAATCTATGAATACAGTAAATTATTTGAGTTCCTTTTCTACTGCTAAACCATTTTTTAATTCTCTAGGATCAAACCATTTTTTAAAAGTGTCTATGGTTAGATTCTCTTAGGTCTCTAGATCTTTAGATACTTTTAGATTCAGATCACATTTTTTTCCTTTGTTCTAATATGCTTACTGAGACAGGGTCTTACTAGGTCACCTAACCTGGCCTCTTACTCAGGATCTTCTTCCCTTAGAATCCCACATTATCATGCATGGCTTCCAACATTCTGCTTTAGATTATACTTAAGATTGGTCTGTAGTTTCTCTCTCTGCACTTGAATGACATTTTTATCAGGGCTATTTTATATATTCACTCTTCATATCCCTTAGAGTGGTTTATAAACTACAAAACACAATGAGTTTAACAGCAAAGTTGGCCAAAACTGTAGGCAGTGTTCATCTTTTTCATGTTTCAAACTACTTTAGAGCAGACACACTCTCACAGCTCATTTCAACAAATATTTATTGCATTTATGAACTTTTTAGTGAGTATGTAAAAAAAAAAACCCTTACTCATCAAAAAAGCAAATAGATGAATGAGAATCACACCATAAAACAGTATAAATTTATAAGTTAAGAAATAAGCTTGTGGGGCTGGTGAGATGGCTCAGAGGTTAAGAGTGCCGACTGCTCTT
>NC_034606.1:29612488-29654964 GCF_900095145.1 Mus pahari
AAAAAAAAAAAAGAAATAAGCTTGTAAAGTGTGTTACCTATGAAATTATCATTCAAGTACCAATTCCACAAAGATTGTACAAATCAAAAGCAAGGCTGGAGAGTAATGTTTACTGCTAAGATACTAAACTGTCAGAGACTATAAGACTTTTCCATGAAGCTCTTTCCCATCACCAAACTCATCATCTTCAATAGTGGTGAAAATGTTTATAAATAAACATTATAGCAAGGGCCAAAATAAGTAATAACAACATTATCAATAATAACATTTTTTCTAGTTTTTGAATGGAGAATAAGGTCTACAGAGACATTACTGTCTACTCCATACCAACATTCCATGTCATGCCCTTAGACTTCTTAGGAATAAAAGAGAGAGGAGCTCAGAAATCTGCCAGAATTTCCCAAGTAGGAATAAAAGTCCAGTGCTAACTTCACTATGGCTGAAACAGTGAGATCTTTAAATTGTGTTTCCACTTTCTTCTTCTCCTCATAATTTCTATTAAGAGATAAAGTATTCTATTAAGTCAGGTGTCCCTTATTTTCTATTGTGGATCAAGGGTTCTTAAGTTAATATCCCTGTAAGGTCTAAAACACATCAAATGGTTTTTACATTTGGTTACCAATAATCATGGTACCCAATAATCTTAAACCAGGGAAGGGACCATCCATGCTAAAATGGGAGGCTCAATCAATCATAGCCATTTTTATCATAGTTTGAATTTCCCCTGTAGCATCCAAGTAGCTCTCCAGCTACTGTTTAAATGTTCTTTGTAGAACTTATTTAGATTTCAGCCATTGCAACAGGAAATGTGGCACTGTAGGGGTGGGGTTTAAGAGCCTCCTCTTAGCTGCCTGAAAGACAGCAGTCTTCTGTTTGTCTTCTGAACAAGCTGTAGAACTTTCAGCTCCTCTAGTACCATGCCTGCCTGGATGCTGCCATGCTTCCTGCCTTCATAATAGACTAAACCTCTGAACCTGTAAACCAGCCCCAATTAAACACTGTACTTTATAATAGTTGCCTTGGTCATGGTACCTCTTTCACAGCAATAGAAACCCTAACTAAGACAGTACTTAAATAGTTTTATGAATCATTATCTCTTACAATGCTAATTGGACTCTGGCAGTGGCCATCATTACAAGGTTACATTGTCAAGTAGGTGGTAATTACAAATAAATACATTGTTTTTTTCATTATATCAGTTTAAAAAATACTGTCTTACTTCATTTTAAGAGTATAAACAAACTCCCTGGGTAAATTTTATTTTATTTGAGACAGGATTCACTATGTAGCCCAGGTAAGCCTCAAATTCCAAGGCATTTAAAGTAACAATGTAAATGCTGGTGCTTCTATTTTTTTTTAAAGGCAAATTTATAGACAAAAACTAAAAATGTATTTTCTTAATAGCATAGAATTTTAAATAATTTAAAACCATCATAAGACCAAATATAATATGCATATATCATATAAATTTGACGAAGTATGTCACTGAGTATTACAGCTTTTAAAGTTGTAATAACACAACACACACACATATATCTTAATGTATCTTATATAGCATGTAAGTAGATTATATATATATATATATATATACCAAAGTTTAACTCATTTATTGTTTTACTATTCCTACCATATGTTCAAAGTTGCTGGGAGGGATAAAAAAAGAAAAGAACATAAATGAAAGAGGACAGAAGCATGCATATCAAGTAAAGAATGTGTGAAATGTTGGGAAAAACTCAACTTCTGAATCTTGTGAAAGAAACTTAACAACTAGAGAAATTAAGTGATTTAGGTCAAACCAGCAACTAGTGGAACAGTAGTGTTTAAGAAACCTGGAACTGCATTTTGTAAGAACATCTTTAAGAGGCAGTACTGAAGCCAGATCATACTTACAGAAAGAACTCAGTATCACCATAATACAACTGTGGCCCCTTTAAAACTAATGTTGGTGGTGCTTTTGCAATCAACCAAATTGCCATACATCTCCACTCCCTGAACCTGAAAGTGCCTATCAAACATTCTTTTCCAAAACATATTGTTTCCGTTGTTATTGACCAGCAAATAGAATAATTGTCTTCAAAGCCTTTTCACAAACTTCTAATCTATACTAGTAGGGTATTTCAAAGGAATGGACATACACAC
Source organism: Mus pahari (assembly GCF_900095145.1). NCBI lineage: Eukaryota > Metazoa > Chordata > Mammalia > Rodentia > Muridae > Mus > Mus pahari. The sequence continues at coordinate 29,614,628 of NC_034606.1, forward strand.
CCTCTTCATTGGAGACAAGGTCTCTCTATCTGTACCTCAACTGCTAGCCACAAATTTGCAAAGCTCCTCTCCTGTCTCAACCTCCAGAATGCTGGGTCTACAGTCTTTACAACCATACCAGGCAGCTCTTTTCTTTTAAGATCAGTTATATAGGACCAGGAAAACTACACTCACTGAAGAAGAATGAGAAAGGAAGGAGGATGTGGTTTCTCACTGCTCAGAGACTGCAATGTCTATGAAACTGAACAGGAAACGTTTTACCAACTTCTACATGAAAAATGAGCAAGTCTTTTAATAAAGATTATAGTCAACAAGTTATAGCAAAAGTAGTTTCCATGAACTTGTTACTAATTAAAATTACAAATATTTTTACAGTAGTTAGCAGTTATTCTACAGAAGTGGTTTTCAACCTTCCTAATGCTGCAACCCTTTAATATAGTTCCTCATGTGTGGTGACCCCAAACATAAAGTTATTTTCATTGTTACTTCAAAACTGTAATTTTGCTACTGTTATGTATCGAACTGTAAAATATCTGTGTTTTTCAATAGGTTTAAGCAACCAAGTGAATAGGTCACAACCCCCAGGTTGAGAACTGCTGTTCTAAAATTTATAATCTGGTGAAAGGACAGATTAGCCTACCATAATCTGCATATTTGTGACAGTATTTCAATTTAACTGGGTTCCTCACATAAGCATGAGTCATTAGGACCATTACTGTGGGTCAGAGGTCACAGGCTCCTACAGATTACAAAAGATGCCCTTAGCATGACAACTGGTGACAGATCAGGGAAATAATGACAATTCTGAGGGGTCCTCATTAGGACATTAGATAAAATATTTATCTTAAAATATTAATTATTTAAACATTTAAATATTAGATATTTTAAAATACCTTAAATTTTTAAAATAAAAATAAGATTTTTACAACAAATTTTTAACTAGAAAACCACAAAGTACACCTATAAAACTAAGATTTTAAAATATCTACACATTTCTGAAAGTAAAATATTGGCAAAATAAATAATCAAATGATTACAAATATTTATGTACTCAAGACCCTTTAATGGCAATTGTTTAGCATTCACTACTTCTAAGATTTTTAAACATTTTTACTTAATCTTTGCTATTTAATATGCATGGGTCCATGTACATATGTATGTTTGAGTGTGCACCTGGAAGTCAGAGGACACCTTGTCACAACTAGTCATTTGCTTCTTCCGTTTAGGTTCTGGAACTCCAACTCACATTCAGACTCACAGCAAGTACTCTCACCCCCTGTGCCATCTCACTGAAACCTTCAGACATTTTTCTTAAAGGACTAAAACTAACAACAAGATAGAATTCTTATTTAAGATGATGTATAAAAGTTTCTTTCTCTCTAATTCTCAATGTATAGGTACCATATTTTCCCCCTCTCACTTATTATACTATTAAAGTTATATCTTGAACTTTTATTGATCAATTCTACTGGTTATAGAGAAAGGAATCCAAAAGAAAACATATACCTCTTCTACTTGAAGGGCCATCAGTAGAAGTTCTAATTAATTTATATGTTCCCCATTACTCCCTAAGACAGAAATTATACAATATTATCTACATATACTTTTAGTAAGTTTTATACTAACTTCAATATATAAAAAAAAACTTTTCCCTAAATGATATTTTCTTAATATAGGTTGGTATTTATTTTATATTTCACATATGTCTCAACAATCATTTCCCCCAAAGACATATTTACCTTCAGCCAGTGCTGGTGATTCTGTCCTTGTCCTTCTATCTGTTTAAAGAAGAGAAAGGGAAGAAGAGTCTAAAACATCATTATACTTCTAAATAAGTCATTACAACTAACCTCAACTATAAGTACCCATGTTCCCCAGAACCACATAGAGAGCCAAACATAGTGGTATCTGACTTCTCATCCCAGAGTTAGAGAAGAAGGGAACACAGAGACTCTTTCACGCTCACCAGACTGCCAGCCTACCCAAATTGCTTCAGGTTCAGTTAAAGACTCGCACACATCTCTCTCTCTCTCTCTCTCTCTCTCTCTCTCTCTCTCTCTCTCTCTCTCTCNCACACACACACACACACACACACACACACACACACACACACACCTCTCTCTCTCTCAAGAGTAGTTGAGGAAAATTACCCAACTTTGATCTCTAGCCTCTACATATACACACACAACCACCTACACAAAAAAGCACACATATTACATATACATACCACACCATACATTCATGAAATGTTGTATGTAACATGTGTATTTCCTTGGATGAATTCAACCACTGTATATGAAGGGCCTACTATAAGTAAGTATCATATTAGCTCTATAAGAGCATAAATAAATGACCAAACAGCAAGGATGTAGCCTTCAAGACACTCAGTATACTAAACACAACTCAATACTCATCATAGAATATGAAAAAGTTAACAAGAGAGACACAATTGGAAATTTCTCTGTATCCTTATCACAGGGGCCAAAGGGACCTATTTGTACTTCTTACCATAGTTGAAGCTCACCTGGTGAGAAAGTCTTCAATGCCTGTCTTATTCGAGGTATTAAAACACACATTCCATGATAACAGCCCATCATTTGCTACTGGCAGATTTGGCAAAAACCAAAGTTAAGCCACAATGTGCTTTCAAGTGGGTTTTACCACTTCAAAATGACTTTATTATAATTTTGCAACTAAGAACACCTGTAAGATAACCATTGTAACTGCTTATGTCACATATAAAATTATCTAACTGCTGACTTTTATGTGGAAATTTCTTTCTTTGATAGTTTATTTTATAACTCAGGAGTCCTGGGTTTAAAAAACACAATTTCCATGAAATATTACTGGGTAGCATCTTGAGGACATGTGGCACTGTGTTCCCAGATGGCAAATGATCTTATGCTTAACACCGTCCCCTACATGCTAAAATGTGTCTCTGATTTTAATTAAGTCAGTCAACAGATGGAAGGAAGCAAAAACTGCAAAGAAAGTCCATTCGCTTAAGTCTTCCAAATCAGTTGGTTTTTTGTTTGTTTGTTTTAAAGGGGAGCAGGGGTGGGAAAGAAAGGGCCTTCTACAGGGGATACAGGACAGCTCTGCGGAACTCTCAGAATTGACTGCTGTCTGGCTATTTCAACTCCTTACTTTGGAACAGTGTGTTAAACTTACTTACCATGGGTAGAAGAGGTAAAGAATGGGCAAGAAACAAATCCTAACAACCATAAAGCCCTATGGATACCACTTCATAGTGCAAACAAGAGGGCAAATACCAATGACCTAGTAATGAGAATTAGTGTCTTTTCTTATCCAGTGCCAACTAAGCCAGCAGCTACTGCAATTATGCCACAAAAAGGATAAATCAACTAAAGCAACTTGACCCTTGGAGAAGAAGGCCAAGTCGCTCAGGAATCAGCCTCTGCAGTGCTAGCTAAAAGGAAGGAAGACCAAGAATATGGGAATGAGCCTTTTTCTACTGATTTCTGCTAGTCATCTATTGTGATTATGACCACCATCTAAGAGATGGCACAGCAAGTGGGCAACACAGGATATCTTACTCCAATGGAATCTCAATTGCATTTTCTGTGGCTCATTGACTCTATGATATTTTGCCTAAGAAATGTCCATAAAATTCTGAATCCAGAGAGACAAACAAACATAGAAAGTGAAAGTGTTAACATTATAGACAACTTTTGACCAACAGGAGAGATCTGAAAGATAAATACTCTCCTTGGCTCCTATTTGATGGCATAGTTTTCCTTTCTTTTCAAAGACTTCTTCAAGAGTGAGTCAGTTGCTCGCAGATGATCTACTCAATAATGCATCTTTGAATAGTCTTTCCTTCCCGTTTTACTTTTCCTCACCTTCCAACTATTTCTTAGTAACAGAACTGAAAAAAGATCCCTGCACACAAGCCTGTCTGTCTTGTAATGTTTTTCTGAGGTCAAACCAGGTTATTTCCCTTCTAAACCATCCTACATCACTGGACAGTCCTTAATCTCCTTTCTTGATCTCCTCTTCCTTCAAACTCTGGAAACTGTCATACCAAGGGCATAGTCTTAGGTTCTCTGCTCCCTTCAGGATCTCATTCTGTCTCACAATTTTTCTCAACAGCTAGACAGCTCAAGCTTTCACATTGGGTCTCTCTAACTTGGTACTCACCCTTTGACCACCTACTCAGTTTTTCCAAGAGATAGTCTCACTTTACATGTCCCAAACTGAGCTCTTCATTTTTACTACTCAAATTTGATCTACTTGAAGCAACCTCCATCTCATGTGACAAATCAGCTTTTCCAGGTTCTTCAGTTAAATTTTGGGTTCCTTTGCACTCCATGTCCTACTCTAAAAGCCTCATCCCATTAGTTGTATTAAATCTACAAACTCTTGAGGTTCTACATTAAGTCACAAGTCAGCTGTGACTACTTTAAGTAGAAGTGCTAACTAGGGTGTTGCACACATTTGTATGTTTTATCCAATAATAAAGCAAACAAAATACTCTGCAAACTATCTTTAGTTATTAATCCATTGATTTGAAACCTCTGTCTCAGAACTTCCCACTATCTAAAATGTATTACAGAATTAATTCTAAATCATTCATTTCCACCTACATATGTGAGCCACTCATGATCAAAGTCTAACATCACTGGTTATCCACAAGAAAGCTTCTTGGATCAATGTTATTAATACTAATGGAATGAACCGTTTTACTTTCTTTTTCTTGCAAAAACAAGCTACTTTCCCTAACAACTATTGCAGCTACCCAAAAATAAGTGGCTTCTTGGCTAGCCACTTTAATAAACCACAGAGACAAACCAGAACCGCATAAATAAAACCATAAGGAAATTTGAAGTCATATTGTCAAGCTCTTAATGAACCAATATCTGATAAAACACCAGCAAGTATATTTACCTTTGGAACAAACATCAAGTAATAAATACTAGGCAATATTTAAGTTGGGTAATCCAAGTACCACTTAGTATAATACAAACCAAGTATTAAAAAGCATGTTTAAAAAAAAAGAATATTCTAGAGGAGGAAGGTATTGCGATTGTACAATACAATGAAAGATTTCTTAAATAAGTAATATTAGAATAATCTCATGGAAAACTGAGACCCTTTGCAGCCAGTATATTGTGGATGAATTATAGCTTATTTTTCAGAACTAAATCTCAAAAATATTTTTGTATTGACTACTGGAGTAATATATTAAAATTTAAAGGTGATAAGAAATTCATGATAGAAAGCTGTTACCAGGTATTTAAGGCTAAAGTAAGTCCTGGAGAGATGCTGAGTGGTTAAGAGTGCTTTACTGTTACTACAGAAGACCTGGGTTTGGCACCAGAAAGCGCATGGCAGCTTACAACCACCTGTAAGTCCAGCTTCAGGGACTCCAACACCCTTTTGAACTTCATGGACTCTTACACACAAAAATAAATTTAACTAAAAGTAAAGGATAGACCAATGTTTAAATAAGTGCTTTAATATTCATAATCAGGAGGAAAACCTACAATAACTTCGAAAAGGTAGAGAAAACAGTAAATACACACATACACACACACACACACACACTCCCTAAAAATAAACTAGAAGTACTACAGCATGATTTAATGCATGGGTTCTGGAATAAGTAGACTAAAGTTGAGTCTCAATTATTTAAATTAATATTTTGTTGAGTGTTTCACTGTGTGTAAAGGGAACACTTGCACATAAGTTTACTTTATTTGTAAAACAGCAAATATAATCTCAAAGAATGTATGATGATTAATGAAAATGTTTTATTGAACATGGTCATAACTGGTCTTATTTTATCATTAAAAATAGAATAAGATATATATTATTTCATCCCATTAGTATTATTATACTGTTAAAAATAACAGTTGAAGATACACCAGCGCTCAAATTTCTGAATAAAAATCTTGACATGAATGCATTTTATGCCATGATTACTTCTATACAATGACCTTATCATAAGGGAAGGTTACATTAAGAGCACCCTCCTTGCTAGAAAAATAGATACATAAAATATCAAGGTATATAAAATATAGCCATGGATTCTGTATACAAAGGTTCAACCAACTGTGGAGCCTAACAATCTAGGATGAAAACTATTCATGGATGACAAAAATTGTTTATGTTTTAAATGTATACAGCTTTCCTTGTGGTTATTACAATGATAAGGTATAACTATGTAGCATTTATACTGTATTAGGTATTATTCATAATTTATACATCATTTAAACTATATTATATAAATGACTTCCAGATGCTATGCAATTTTATGCAAGGAACTTGCATTTGTAGATTTTGGTATCTACAGGAGTGGCCTTGGAACCAATGAGTATTTGGGGAAATTATTATCAATTTTAATTTTCAAGTATATTTTAGTATTTTTAAATTGACAGTATCAAAATATTTGCTGGGTGTGGAAGTATAGACCTGTAATTCAAGCACCTGGGAGGTTGAGGTGGAAAGATTGCCATGAGTTTGAGGTCAGCCTGAATAGCACAGTGAGTTCCAGGAGCATACGCTACAGAATCAAACCATGTCCCAAAAAGAGAAAATAGCATACAAAATGGAAGAAAAATTTTACCAACTATCCATTACTCAGGGAATCAATATCTAGAAAATATAAAGACCTTCAAGTCAAAAACATACACACAGGCACATGCACACGCACTCACACATGATCTCATCCAAGTAGCTAATCTCAGCTCCAAGAGTACTTGCCTGGTGTCTTAGGGTTTCTATTACTGCAGTGAAATACCACGACCAATTGCAAGCTGGGGAAGAGGGGGTTTATTTGGCTTGATTTCCACACTGTAGTTCATCAACAGAGGAAGTCAGGACAGAAACTCAAACAAAGCAGGAACCTGGAGACAGAAGCTGATAGAGGCCATGGAGGGTTGCTGCTCTCAGGCTTGTTCCTAATGCCTGATCAGCAAGCTTCTTATAGAACCCAGAAGTGGCCTCACCCAAAATGGGCTGGACCCTTCCCCATCAATCACAAATTAAGAAAGTGCCCCTCAGGCTTGACTACAGGCCAATTTTATGAAGACTTTTTCTCAACTGAGGTTCTCTCTTCTCCAATGACCCTAGCTGTTGAGTTGATATAAACTAGCCACCACACCCTGGCACATGTGCAATGCCAAAAGTTAGCCCATTATTTATCTATATAATCTTTACAAACTAAGATTTTGTTTTCAACCTGATCAAGCCCCAGGGATCCTCCTGTCTATGTCTTTCTGGTTCTGGGATTACAGGTGTGTAGATACTTGACAGTGGGACTTTTCTGATAATCTCAACTCAGAAATGTTTTAGAGTACACATCAATAAACCAAAGACTATACAATGGTTTCTGGAGGAGGCGCTTCAATCAGACAAGCAGAGCTAAGATATATTCTCACAAAACACATGCTTTGAAGCTCTATAAATTCAAATTTTGAGAAGTTCAGTGTTTAGATCAACCTGATATGTTCAAGTGCCCTTATAAAATCCAAACACATGATTCAAGTTTAATGACATAATGAGTAATAAAAGGCACTGACAAGTAAACACAGTTAAATTCCATATACAAAGAAAACAGCATTTTCCTAAGGGTCAATTAAGTAACAAATCAAATAGCTACTCAAATATGTAGAGTATGCAAAACTGCATTTGTTCTGTAATAATTCCAAATGCTAGTTTGATTTTTAAATTCAGAGTTTTTCTTTGTTTTTAATTTATGACAAAAGATCTGGCTTATTTCAGGAATGCAAAGTGAATTCAGCCTATCTTTACCCAATTAACAAAGTAAAAAAAGTAAGATAAAATAATTGTATAAATTACCTCAAATGAAATATAGACCCTGATATAGCTGTCTTGTGTGAGGCTATGCCAGTGCCTGGCAAATACAGAAGTGGATGCTCACAGTCAGCTATAGGACTGGACACAGGGTCTCCAATGGAGGAGCTAGAGAAAGTACCCAAGGAGCTGAAGGGGTCTGCAACCCTATAGGTGGAACAACAATATGAACTAACCAGTACCCCCAGAGCTAGTGTCTCTAGCTGCATATGTAGCAGAAGAAGGCCGACTAGGGAAGAGAGGCCCCTAGGTCTTGCAAACTTTATATGCAGGGGAACGCCAGGGCCAAGAAGTGGGAGTGAGTGGGTAGGGGAGCAGGGTGGGGAGAGGGTATAGGGAACTTTCGGGATAGCATTTGAAATGTAAATAAAGAAAATATCTAATAAAATTAAAAATAAGAAATATAGTCACTTTATGGTAAAACAAAATATATTAAGTAAAATAAAATTTGCAACAATAAAGTCATCTAATTCAACCAAAAGTCTAATATAAACATAATTCTTAAAAAACAATACATGGGTTGGACCTAGGCTCCCCCAGCTTGGTCTTCAACAACACCTGGAGCAGAGGCTGTCGCTGACTCTGCTGCCTGCCTGTGGATACTGCCCCCTAACTAGGCTGCCTTGTCTGACCACAGAAGGAGAGGAGGTACCTAGTCTTGCAGTGACTTGATGTGCGAGGGTGGGTTGGTACCCAGAAGAGGACTCCCCTTCACAGAGTTTGAGAAAAGGAAGGGGTTGGGGTAAGGGGCTATGGGGGGGGGGCGGGCTGGGAGGAGAGTGGGCTGTGATCATGATGTAAAATAAATAAATTAATGGGGGGAGGAGGGAGTAAGGAAAAAAAAAAAAAACAGTAGAAGCTTTCCCCTTAAGACCTAAAGCAAGACAAAACTGTCTAACCCCTGTTCCTATGTAACATTTCAAGTCACAACTGGTGTGAAAAGTTAAGAGGAAAAGGTTGAAAATGTTAAATTACTTTCTTTTTATTTACGTGTGCATGCTTATATATACCATGTTTATGCAGGTTTCCGTGGAGGTTACAAAAGTACTGTAAAAGCAGTATGTGCTAAGCCATCTCTCCAGAATTCCCCCACCCCATCCCACCCCACCCCCACCTTAAAGAAAAACTAAAACCTTTGGTTCCCACTATCAGAACTACTTACAAAGTAAAAAAACAAAAAACAAAAACAAAAAAAAAGACACTACTTTAGACCTCAAGCATTTGATATGAATATATTACCAATACAAGAATACCTATCATCCTTATCTCAACTACAAAAGAGAAAGAATTATTTCCATATACGAATTTACATTAAAATTGGAACAAGGAATAAATGTAACAAAAGCTGAGCAATTATCTGCATAGAGGTAAAAAGCCACAGGCAATGAGGCCAAGTCCATAAGAGAGAGGCTATCATGATAGCAACTGATATATATATAAATAGAGTCTCCCAAATTCACATAAATACTAAAGACTTTTGTTTGATTGGTTGACTTTGTTTTTTTGAGAGTGTTTCTCCGGGCAGTTTTGGCTGTACTGGAACTAGCTCTGTAGACCAGGCTGGCCTTGAACTCACAGAGATCCATGCTTGCTTCTGCCTCCTGAATGCTGGAATTAGGTGTATGCCACCACTGCCCAGCCTAAAGACATTTTTAACCAAAATTGCAAAAGGATTTTTTTGAACTTAAATTCTTAAATTTGTATGAAAAAAAATTCGAGAACAATCAAAATGTCCAAGGAATCAAGTATGTAAGCTTGTCCAAACAGATTTCAGGATATAAAATAATCTAGAGTAGACATCATGGTACTGGTAAGAAAACAAACTAGCAACACAAAGAAAATACAAAGATTGAAAAGCAGAATACACACGCTAGGAACAAGCACATACCTACATATAAAATAGGATGGAAGCATGTGCTTGCACATGTAGATCACTGAAGAAAGAAGACTGTTGATCAGTTTTTAAGGGGAGTATTCACATAAGAAAAAAAAGTGCCTATACTATATCATAAAAAATAAAATAAAAAATAAAACCTATGGGATTTAATCACACAGAAAAATCCCAACTTTTGGAATGAAATTCAGAATACTTCTTTATGGTCCCAAAGTAGACACAGCAAGGTGCTCACAGAATTACAAAAAGCACTACCTATCAATGAAAACACTTTAATCAAACTAATTATCAAGAACTTCTAAGATTAACATGGTGGTCCACAGCTAAAGCCTAGGGCAAAACAATTATGAGTTTAAAGCAGCCTGGAATACAAGGTGAGACTTTGTCTCAAAAGAAACAAACAAACAAACAAGAAAAACTGTTTAACATGACACTTCAAAGAAACCAAACAGTAAATCACTGAACTATAAGATACAATGCATATACCTGAGGAAGGATTAGTATCTAGTATCTAAAAACCCCTGCTAATTATTTGTAGGATAGAATAATAAATAAAATTAGTTTTCAAAATGAACCACAGTTTAAAAAAAAGGTTTTAAACATGCATACTTAAAAAAAATAAACAAGTAGAAACAATATCTTTGGTTTTGACATTTTACAACCATTAGACTGAATAAAAAATTAAGATATCTGACACTATTAGACAGTTCCGTGGTTAAGAGCATTTACTAGCTCTTCTATAGGATGGGAGTTTAGTTCCAAGCACCCACATCAGGCTGCCTATAAGAGCAATTCCAGGGAACACAATGTCCTCCTGTCCTCTATAGGCACCTGTACTCATGTGGCATAATACAGACACACATGAACAAATAACTACGAAATCTGACAATATCAAATAGCATCCAATGAGATTATAAACTGTCACCACACAATCATAACACTGTATTAACTAAAAAACACTGTATATCTTTTAACAATTTTATGCTCAGCTATATACTCAGGCTTCCAGTGTTTATAGCCTCACCCCACTTGTAGTTACACTCCCTGTTTTCCTGGTATGCCAACAGTATGTGATCACTAGCCTCCAGCTCCAGTCATCTGCTGTGACTATTATGGACTTTAAGCTATAAATAAACTTTCTACTACAAGTGTTTTGGGTTGTATTATTTTATCACAGCAACAAAAGTGGTTGTTTGGAGCTTTGACAGGGCAGATAGGCTCTGGAGAGACAGGATCAATTTTTAATGGGTAAGAGATCTGTCCATTAGTTTGACTGCAGTGACAGGATCATGGAGTGGTTACTGATGAAGCGCTCAGTAAATTCTGTGTTCCATATGCTGTTTAGTGTTTGTTAATTAAACAAGTAATCCAGGGACTGAATACATCTAAATCTGCATAAAATGCCAATTCTTAAATTCTTGAGTTGTTTCTAAGAATTTGCACTTTTCAAGATCAAGTGACTATAATATACACTAGTGTTTATAGTCTCAAACAGTGGTTCTCAAAATGTAGGTCACAACCCCTTTGGGAGTCATATCATCCTTCCACAGAGGTTACCTAAGTCCATCAGAAAACACCAATATTTACATTTCAATGCATTAGAGTAGCAAAATTACAGTTATGAAATAGCAACAAAAACAATTTTATGGTGGGTGATACTACAACATGAGGAACTGTATTAAGGGGTTGCAGAATTAGGATGGTTAAGAACCTCTGGTTCTAGAAAAATCTCATTCTTAAGGCTGATATGACCATCTCCAACAGCCAGGCTTCTTCAAGATGGGACATTCATCTCCTCCTCATGGAAAGCAACACCTTCCTTCTAAAACATTTTTGCCCTTAAAAGTTCAACTTAAAGCTACTCCCATTTTCAGTAGGCCTTGCTCTTGGACTCCAACCACCAGAGAACTGAAATCTCTGCAATTCCCAAGTAGTCTTTCCTGGCTGTACAGTTATTCTTGCATCTGTTATTTTTCTTGTCAGTGCTCTTTACTTGAGTAGGCAAACCGCAAGTACTAAGTGAGAACTCACTGACTCTTCATCATGACAAGTATCTGATAGAAACAACTAAAGGAAGAAACTTTTTATTGTCACTATTTTAAATGGTGAAACCCCCAATGGCAGGAAGTGCATGGTGGCAGCAGTGGCTTGTCTTTGGCACTGGTGCTCATGGTAGCCTGAACTTGGGTGACAAACCTCGGTTGATAACCCTCAATCCTCAACCCTACCCCCACCAGACTGACTACACTTCCTGAAATTCCACAATCTCTTCAAAGAACACCACTAGCCTAGGACCAGTGTTCAGTCTGTGGAAGACATTTTACATTCAAAGCACAACAGTCACATTATTGAAGTAAGACAAATTCATGAAAATTATCTAAATTTGATTTTCAAAAGAGCACGAATCTACTTTAATTGGTTTACTCTCTAATAATTTAAATCCTTGCAGGGTTCAGCATCACAGTCCCATGGCAGTAGAGAGGATGCTTGTGAACTGGGCACCATTTATGCCACTGCTTCCATGAGCCCAGACTACAGGTTCCAGGATTACTCTTGTTTAGTTGGGAAAAGTTGTGTGCACCATTGAGCTTCAGAGATCCCTTATTCAAGCACAACTGGCTTTAATACCACAGCTTTCCAGACATAGTTGCCTTCACAAGTCTTGTTGCTAGCAGGAATCCACAGGCCTCAAATGACAGAAAGAGCCTTTTTATCTTCAAGTTTTTGTACCCTATTCAATACATACTTATATTGAACAGCACCAACATAAAGGTGGAAAATATTTAACCTAAACTTTGAAACCAGCTAGATTCCAGTCTGAATTCTTTGCAGTGATGGGGCTAAAACTCTAGGCCTCAAAAATGTCAGGTGAGCCCTATGCCCCTGAACTAGCCCTAAAGCAATCTAAATTTTAGTTTTGACAACTGCTACCTGCAGCACAGGGTCAAACAATTCTGAAACATACATTTTCTGATATGGAAAATGGAATTAATAGTTTTCCTGTAGCACTATGCAAGGATTAATGAGCTTTGGTAAAAATGCACTTTTAGCATTTAGCAAAAACAAAACAAAGAATTCAATGAACTGATGCTATGATTAGCAATACTGATTAAACATTTACTTTTTTCCTGATGCTGGAACAGGTTCCAGAAACACACAGGTCAAAAATAACCCCTCCAAAAAAAATTTTATCCTAAAAGAGTTACTGTTGAAATTTCATATAGACAGACAGACAGAGCTAAGTTCATAATAATCTGTCAACACTAGTTTGGTAATTTGAATAGGAATGCCCGCCGCCCCCCATAGGCTCGGATTTGAATTCTTGGTCATTAGAGAGTGGTATTACTTGATAGGGACTAGAAGGTATGAAGGCCTTGTTAGAGGAAGTGTGTCACCAGGGATGAGCTTTGGGGTTTCAAGTGCTCATGCCAGGCCCAATTTTTGTTTTTTGTTTGGGTTTTTTTTTTTTTTAATGTATTTTTTTCCTCCCATCTCTCTTCCTACTGACTGCAGATCAAAATGTAGGACTCTCAACTATTCTCTATCACCGTGTCTGCCTGCAAGCTGCTGTGCTTCCTAATATGATGACAATGAACTAAACCTCTGAACTCCAATCAAGCCCCAATGAAATGTTTCCTTACATAAGAGCTGCCATAGTCATGGTGTCTCTTCACAGCAATGGAACTTTTGACTAAGACAACTAGATTAATAGAAAAGACTATAGTTATAACAAATTTAGAAAACAAGACAGTACTAAAGTAAGTCAAGAACATATTCAAGTATGGGCTGAGGATCCACTGTTACATAACTCATGAAAATGTTCCGTTCTTTCTGATGAATGCTGAAATCAGAATCCACTTATTATTACTGCATTCCCTAAAGCACAATGTCTCTGGTACACTGCAGACTCCAGTATGTGTACGTATATGCTGAATCAGTGACTAAGCAACAAACATGATAGAAGAGACTTGAAGAAATGAGGCTTATCTATGCTTAAGGTCACAAAGACTGATCATTCTGCTAAAAAGATTTGTGTGGGAAAATGAGATATTAACATATATATATCAGATAAATGAAAAAAATTGGACAAACATATAATTTCTATTATAAATTAATGTAATTAAAAAAAAAAAAACTTTATCTAAAATAGTCCAAGTATCCACAATGGCTTTATAGGGTTCTGGTTTTCCCAGACTGCCAAAATAACTCATTTGCCACAATCACTTTGCAGAAATACATAATTTATTATTGCATGTCTCAATAGCAATCAAAGTAATGCTTTAAAAAGCTGTTTAAAATGCCATGTCTCAACAGTTATTTTAGAGATGTTGTAAGATCGGTCTACAGGCAAGCCAGGGTGAGAACAGACAAAATGGACTCAGAAAGGTAAATATATAAAAATAGCAACAAAATAAAATTCCTTGTCACATAATCTAAAACACAAAGTACTTAAAATTCAACAAAGTCAATAAGGGCCCTCCAATACACCAGATGCAAGGCAATCAAAACCTGCTGAGTAAAAGAAAGCCTGCCCTCAAGATGTTCATGGTCTATGAAATGACATGGAAACAGACTGCTACAAAAACTGTAATTAAATAAAATGCCATGCTAGAGCTCTGTGGCTAAACAGTATGGGGAGACAGATGAGAAATAATTTCATCGTGTCTAAAGAGCATCAGAGAAAGCTAGAGAAGGAAAGATTTCTGAGTTTGTCTCTTGTTAAAAAAACACCACAAGGGCTGGTGAGATGGCTCAGCGAGTAAGATCACCCGATTGCTCTTCCGAAGGTCCTGAGTTCAAATCCCAGCAACCACATGGTGGCTCACAACCATCTGTAACGAGATCTGACTCCCTCTTCTGGAATGTCTGAAGACAGCTACAGTGTACTTACATATAATAAATAAATAAATATTTAAAAAAAAAAAAAAACACCACAAGCACTAACAACTTCCAAAGACATTTTCATGTGCTTCAAATTTAGTAAAATAACTTTTAAAAGAGAAGTTCTGTATTGGTATATCCCCTAAGCTGGAAAAGAAAACTATTCCTCCCCCCCAAAAAAAACAGGCATTTTAAACACCATTCATTTGATCGTAACAAAGGAATGCATGATGAAATGAAACTTAATTCATTAAGAAACAGGTTTTGCTAATCTACGACATCAAAAAATTTAAAAAAAAAAAAAGGAGGTCTCTCAATACCACTAAAAAAACCACAAAAACCACACTAATTCCTCCAACTTCTCCAACTGTAACTATCTCATTTGCTGTACATGCTTGAGCCTTCTATTTGCCCTCTTGTTTTTACTTGCTAAGAAGCATCTTAATTTCATATTTTGACTACTTAAGCCTGAACTTGTAAATTAAAATACTAGGCCAAGAGCACAAATCTGTAATGCTAACCGGAAGGAGACTGAGGCAGGATGATTCCATTCAAAGCCAACTGTACTACACAATGAGGCTGTATCTCAAACATATGTATAGTAAATATGGAAATCCTAAATATGGAAAGTGGTAATTATGCTAAATGGACAAAAGATTAATGATTAATGATTTTTTAAAAAATTATTTTATTGTATATGTAGAAGTGTTTTACCTACACATACATTTTTGTACCAAGTGTGTGCCTGGTGCAGAGAAGCTAGAAGACACTGGGGCCTTTGGAAGCAAAGTTAGTGATAGTTGTGTGCTACTATGTGGGTACTGGGAACGAAACTTGGGTCCTCTCGAAGAGCAGCCTGTGCTCATAACTGCTGAGCATCTATCTCTCTTATCCTCAGTCCATCAATATTTATACAATAATAAATTATCCATTTATTGTAAGTTAACCAACCACTTTCTAATCTTTTTTCAAAGTATTTTTAAACCCACAGGCAATTGTATATAGTCAACAGCTAATTAGGAAATCATTGCCAATGTTGCCTACTGGATTATTTACTTACCTTTTTTGTACTAAAACCTGGAACATGTTAAAATGTGAGTTACATAATTTAATTATAATCAATAGCTACTATTCAGATAAATATTAGCAGCCATTTTAAGAGTACCTGCCCACTCCTATGCTAAGCATCTGGGTCCAAGTTTTTAGGAAACAGATATTCATATGCTCTGAAAGCATTATCAGAGAGAAAGACCTTTGAGGAGAGACAGACTGAAGATATATATATATATATATATATATATATATATATATATATAATTTATTTATTATATGTAATTACACTGTAGCTGTCTTCAGAAACTCCAGAAGAGGGCGTCAGATCTTGTTACGGATGGTTATAAGCCACAATGTGGTTGCTGGGATTTGAACTCCGGACCTTTGGAAGAGCAGTCGGATGCTCTTACCCACTGAGCCATCTCACCAGCCCCCTGAAGGTATATTTTTAAGTGAGAATTTTAACAAACAAGCCCACTCCTCATGACCTGCAACTATTTGAAAATTAAATAACCAGAACACTGTGCCTCCCCCACCCCCCCCAACCCCCTGCAACACAGCAATTACTTTCTAAAATATCAAAGAAAAGTTTGAGACTTCCCAGGAACAGAGAAAACAGACACATATTTTAACAATGTAAGAACCTAAGAACAGCTGATAAGTTTTTTCTGGCTGTTTTCTTCTTTTGAGACAGGGTTTTACTATGTTGCCCTGGCTGGCCCTGGAAGGGCCTGGATCTCAGAGATCTGCCTGCCAGTGTTGTTGTTGTTGCAAGATATTCCCTGTATAATAAAGCTGTTCCTCTGTTCCTTTTATTCCATAATTCCAACCTACCCAGATGATATTAATAAAACTCTCCATCTCAGTCCATTTCTTTAATCCCCTAACTTAATTTATATACTTTCTCATGTACATCAGTGAAATTACTTTTTATTCTTTGAAAGTATTCCTACTCTCCAACATTCTGGTATATTTCCTATCAACAGGTAAGACAGATATAAGAAGTCCTAAAATCCATTTCTGGTTCTCTTTAAAAATTATAGGGGTGCATACACATATGTATGTGGTAGCTCCCTCAATACCTCACCACATTTTTAAATCTTTTGTGTGTGTTACTATACCTTATTTATTGCACATGTGTGCACTCACTCCACAGAGTGTGCATGTAGGTAGAGAACATTTTGGGGAGTCAGTTCTCTCTTTTCATTATCTGGATCTGGGTTCTGGAGATTGGAGGCCAAGAGCCTTTAGCCACTGGGCCATCTTGACATGTCTACACTTTTGTTTCTTAAGACAGAATCTCTCAGTGAATCTTGAGTTCATTAAATCAGGTAGGCTGACTGGCCAATGAGCTCCGGAGAACTGCCTGTCTCTGCCTCACCAGCACTAGGTCTACAAATGCTCACAGCCAAGATATTTAGCGGTTCACATGTGTGCTAAACTTTGGCCTCATGCTTAACATTGCTGCCACTAAACCAACAAAGCCAAGGCTTACAAGATGTTTTTACAATTCAGCTGGGTAAAGGGCATCTCTTGGCTAAATCCAGAACAAGAGTTTCACTTTCATTTCTTCTTATGTAACATGTTTTATGTTCTCTAAATTTTCCATAAAAGGACAATAAAAACCTGTAATCTGGGGCCAGATATGGCAGAACTCACTCAAGAGGGCAGTAGATCTTTCTGAGTTTGAAGCCAGCTTGGTCTACATAGTGAGTTTCATGCCACATAGATCCTGCCACCAAAAGAAAAGAAAAGAGGGAGGATGAGGGAAGGGAGGGGAGGAGGGAGGAGAAGAGGTGGAGGAGAGGAGAGAGGAGGGGGAAGGAAGGGGGAGGAGAGGAGAGAGGAGAAGGAAGTGGGAGGGGAGAGGGAGGGGGAGGAGAGAATAGGGGAGTTTTAAACCACATATTCATGATACTAAATACTATGTAAAAAAAATCTGAACAGCAGGGGAGTTTCTGATAGCAGGATTTAACTTTTCCTGACTATCCAAAGTCCCTCTGTTTCGGACCTTATCTTAGGCTGTATCAGGGATACGGGAGTAAATCACAAAATGCAATATAGCAAAGGCTGCCATTCCTCTATTCACAAGGTAAGCTGAGCATGCAGAAGGAGTTGTTTTCACAATAACAAACAGAACTCTCTCCCCCTACACATTTATAGATTTTTCTGGTCCTCTCTATACTTCTTGTCACCAAATGCTTAAAAAAAAAAAAAAAAAAAAGATTATACAGTACTAAAACTCAGAACAGATTTTTTAAAAACCTATGTTTGAAATTCAACTAGGGAATTAGTTTTGTTCAAGCTTCACACAGGATGTCATTCATACAATACACATTTGAACATTTGTTTTAAAGTTATCTTCCCAAAAGTAAAATAAGTAAATTCTACTTTCATTACCAACAAAACACACCCAGTAATTAATCTCATAAGTAACTATCTCAAAGAATTACAAATGTACCTAAGAAAAACTATCAGTTCTCTTTTAAAGCTGTCAGTAAATGTATTCACAAAAAGGAAAAAGTCAAAACCCAGTAAGATCAAGTGTGGGCAATTGTGCTGCCCTGTGTGGAATGTGAAGACTGTGTACATTCACATGTCTGAGTACATCTATACAGATGATGGGGAAGATGTTCACCCAGTTACTATCAACATGGTGGTTTTAGGTTTCTGCATTGTTTTAATAAACATGATCACATAGTTTGCCTGGCATAGTGCCAAGTTTATAATTCCAGCTATTCATGAGTCTACAGCAGGAGGATCAAGAACTGTCTAGGCATCTCTTTCAAAAGAAAAAGAAAAAAAAAACAAAAAACAAAAAACAAAAAGGAGCTAGGAACACAGCTTAGTGATGGAGTGGTTGCTAGCAGTGTGGGATTCTAGATTCAATCCTCAATTCCGAAAAAAAGAAGGTAGACAAGAGAAGGAAGCTATTGTTATTTGGCTATTAAAATACAGTAGGAAAAACTATCATTATCAGGAAAGGGGCATTCAGATAGCTCAGTTATTGAAGTACTTGCTATTTAAGCATGAGGACCTGAGTTCAGATCCCCAACACCCACATATAAATTTAACCTTTGCAACATGTGCCCATAATCCCAACGATAGAAAGATAGAGGCAGTTAGATCCCTAAAATTTGATGGTCAGCCAGTCTGACAAGCTCCAGGACAATCAAAGATTCTCAAAGGTAAAGTAGAGAGTGATAGAAGACATTCAACAGCAACCTCTAGCTTAAACAGAGATGAAAACACACACACACACACACACACACACACACACACGCACGCACACACACACGAAAAACAGAAAGTGTAGTCATATGGTACTAGCAAAGACAGAGATCAATGACAACAAACTTCAAAGTCCAGAAATGAACACATTCATCTGCAACCAGCTGATTATCACAAGATACCAAACCAGATACTGATGCAACTAGATATCCACATGTGAAAAGATTAACTAGAAACTTACTTCACATTATTAAGTTGTCCCAAATAAGCAAGAACTTAAAAATCATGAAACTTTTCAAAGAAAACAGTGAAGTGGATCTTAGAGCCTACTGCCATGCATATATTTCTTAGACCTGCCACTAAAAGTATCTGTTTGCATTATAGAGACAGGGTCTCAGTCACCCAGGCTGGCCTTGAACTTGATATATACCTGAGGCTCGCCACAAACTCCTGATCCTCCTTTTCCCACCTCTCATATGTAGCCAAAAAGCACCACTTTTTTATTTTGTAATGTTTACAATTCTTGTGAAAATGTTTTACTAGCATATGTTAATTACATAATAAATGGGCTTCATTAGAACATTTCCCTACATGTCACTTATATTTCAATCCTGTTCACCCCTGCTACCCTTTTGTACTCCTCCTTGTACTCTCTGGTCCTTTCCTCTTCCAAAACTGCTTCTATTTATGTTTTTTATTTTGGTGATCTAATGGCACTTTATCAGTGGCTACACTAAGCAAAATGTCTCTCCTTTTCCATTAACTATTAATTGCATAAATACCACCATTTCTGTTGCTCTGACAAAAACACTAAGACCAAGGCAACTTAAAAAAAGAAAGCATTTAATTTGACTTATGGTTTCACTGCTAAGAGGCCACAATGGTTTAAAAAAAAAGGGGGGGGGGCATGGCAGCATGAACAGCTGAGAGCTCACATCTGGATCCACAACTAAGAGGCAGTGACACACTGCAAAGAATCTTTTGAAATCTCAAGCCTCCTAATCCTTCTGAAACTGTTCCAACAACTGGAAACCATGAATTCAAACCAATGAGCTCACAGGGGTCATTCTCATTCTAACTACCAAATACCTCAAAAGATATCACTAAAAAAAATTTAAAAAGCCACAAACTGAGAGAATACTTAAGAAATAATGTAACTGATAAAGGGCTTGGGTCCAGAATATAAAAAGAGCTATTAAAGCTCAACTTAAATACAAATAGTTCATGTACAAAGTATACTTCAATGAAACTGCTTTTTAAAGAGTAATGAAATGAAATTTAATTCTTTACAATCATTGCTGAGTTTGGGTAAATAAAACAAAACAATTTTAAATTTTTTTTTCCTTTTTTTTTCCCCCCAAAGACAGAGCCTGGTCATCCACTACAATTCTTAATAAATATGTACCTAGCACGCTAACAAACCTCTAAGAGTCCATACTACATACCAAAGACAACACTGGCCAGTTGTCAACACCACTCATACCATAGTGGAACAGGCATATCTACTTCAAAGGATGTCAACCCCAGGTACTTGTTTCTACATACTACTATATAAATACAAAGGAAAAAAGTTAATATCACCTACATTTTAATATGGAAGTTCTAATTATCAAGGAAATGACTACCAAAATGCTTTAATCCCTGATTTTGAGGTACCCACATTTCCCACTAGCAACTTACAACCAGCTCTGGCATTACTAAACTGTTTGACAATTCCAAGTATCTAAATTCATGAACACTTGGATTTAAATAAATGAAGTCAATTAAGTTGACTATTTTACTTTTGCAAACAATGCACGACGTGCTGTAAGACATTAACGATGTAAGACACAAATTTTGAAGGTAATTAATAATCTCCATTGACTAAAGTTAACTTGTTTAGAACCAGGCATGGTAGCTCATATGTGCAATCCCAATACTTTGGGAATCTGAAAAACGAGGAATACTGTAAAGTCTGAGACCAGCCTAAGCTACACACTGAACTTCAGGCCAGAATGGGCTACAGAGCCTCTATCTTACACACACACAAACACACACATACACACACACACACACAAAATGTTCAAACTTTACCAAAAGAGCTGAAAATAGTGAACTTATTAAGTAAGAACTAGAAGATAAGAGTCCTAATTTGTTTAAAAAAACTAAAAATCAAAGAAAAATTCCAAGTATAAACTTCCTCTAGCTACTTGTGTTAGGTGTTCTTCTAACCACAAATCTATTTTGTCACTCAAAAGGATTCAAACTGAGAGTTACTGCAGTTTCTTGTAATAAAATCAAAAGCCTCAAGTCTTTTACTCCATGGAAGTTTCTCACATTTCACTTTAACACCCCCGAAAGACCACATGTAATGAATAAACTTCAGATTGCAAGATATCAAAGGTTTCAGCAATTATTGACCTATGCATTTACCCCAGAGGAAATTAATCAAACCTCTTATCAAGGTCATACTTACAGGTTAATATGTATCAAGAAAATGAATAATCAGGGCTGAACAGATGGCTCAGTTGCTAAAGGCACTTGCTACTCTTTCAGAAGACCTAGGTTTGGTTCCAGGATTCACATGACAACTCTCAATTACCTGGAACTTCAGCTCCAGGAGATCTGGTGCCCTCTTCTGGCCTCCACATATATGAGACAAGAATGTGGTACACATACAAATAAAGGCAAAATATAGATGAGGCAAAACACTTACACAATAAAGTAAAAATAAAACTCAAAAGAAAATGAACTCCAATCACAATGTGGGCTGTTCTTATATGTAGGAACCTTTTTCTTTTTAAAAAGCAGATTTACCAAGACAATTTACATACATATATATATATATAATATATATATATATATTATATACATATATGAATGAAAATTATACTTTGTAGATAACTCTTTGCCTATTTTGAGGAGGTACCAGCTGTCCTTTACTTTACATCTTTCTAAGATTTCTATACAGCTATGAAAAATAAAAATGCTGTCTCCTTCCATAAGACAGGCCTGTTTTTAGTCCTTTGTACATCTGACAACATATCTCTCCAGAACAAAGCAACAAGCTCTGTATGAGAGGCCTAGGTTTCCTAATGGCAAAACTTGACTAAAGTATTAGCCCAATGTTTCCAAGTATTACCTAGCACTTTTTACTCTAGAGCCCTGCCTCAAAAACTTCAAAATTAAAAAAGAAAACAAAAAAATAAAGATAAAAACAAAAACAAAAAACAAAACCCTCCTTTTCCAAATTGGAGATGGACTCTAAGGTCTCTTGCCTTGAATATAAATCCCCTAACACTAAGCCACACTCATTCTTTTGAAAAGACAATCTGAGTATTTCACTCATCCAATAAAGCACTTTATAGCGGTCTTCCCATTGCATTTATTCAAAACTGTGTTACTATGATTCTCGCAGGTGGCCTTACACTCACTCCTCAGCATCTTTCCCAGTTCTCCTTTAACCATGTCCATTATTGCCACACAGAACAAATATTAAGATTCTAATATGATCTCTCGCCATATTCCCATGCACTCACTATTTATCTGCCTGGCCAATTTCCCAGGTGCTACCTTGGAAGGTAATACACACAGCAGGATGGTTGACCCTGATTCTCTAAGATTGGAAACCCACATAATGTATTAGCACTTAAGTCACTGTGCTGAAGTTGACAGAAACTAGAGTCAGATGGGAAAAAGGGACCTCAACAGAGGAATTGCTTCTATTAGACAAACTGGCCGGTGGGCATGTCTGTGGGGCATTTTCTTGATTAACTATTATGTGTATGTGGGGGGTGGAAGCCCACTGTGAGTAGTGCTATCCAGGGGTAGGGGGTCCTGAGTTATATAAGAAGGAAAGCTAAACAGGGTACAGAAAGGAAGTCATCGCAGAGTTCTTCTCTCACTCTAAGTCCTTGCTTTGGCTTGCATCAAAGGACAATAACTTGTAAGCCAAATAAATTCTTTTCTGCTCCAAGCTAGTTTTGGTCAGTGTTTTATCAAGGGAATGGAAAGAAAACCAGAACATTCACATTTTCTAGTTTTTCTATCTTCTATGAGAAGGGACCACAATTGATTTTTTTCACTGTTACACCAATTTGTACTCAATAACTACTTGGGTAAATTAATGGCCATTCACACACCAAGAATTATACCATATGTCAAAGAAAAGAATTTATATCCAGCTTCTTCTGTTGTGTGAAGACATATAAGACGCCATGTGTGAAGGCACACACCTATAATACCAACACTAGGGAGGCTGAGACAAGATTTCAAATTCAAGACCAACCTAAAAGTACACAATGAGGCCCTGTCTTTAAAAAAGAATGAAAGAAAATTACAATAATGTCACAGGGTTATAAGCAAGACTGGCATTTCCACTTTACTGTTTTAGAAATTTGTTCAGAGGTCCAGTCTCATGAGCTGGCCTTGAACTTGTAATCCTACCTCTACCTCTCAAGTGCTAGGATTACAGGTGTGATTTGGTACTCACATTTTATAATCTCAGGATTATCCTATTCCAAACTAGAAATTAAATGTTTTATGTCCATATACACTGTTTTTTTTAAATCACATATAAGCACTACAATTTTACAATGAAAAGAATCTCTAAGTTAAAAAAAAAAACTACAGATGTATACTTCAAGGGATTAAAGCACATATATCAATAGTAGGGCATATGCAGAAGCTTATTTAAGGCTCTGGTTTTAATCTCAAGAAAGAGAGGCAAGTGACTGCTCAAGACCTAGTTAAATCTCAAGATTCATTTCTATGAGTGTATTCAATTCCCTATTACTTTTACTAAGAAGAGAGAGGTGGCACAAGTAATCCCAACTAATAACATGTACAATGTCATAATTCTTTTCCTTAGCAAATGATATCCAAAAATGCTTATTCTGACCTACAATTCAGTATCATCTAAATTATCTGAAAGCATGCCAACTGATGACTGGTATCAGTCCAAGACTTAACATGTGCCACATGATGCACTAGGCAAAGTACACTAGGTAGAAATTACTGCAGAGGAGAAAAGTGCAAATGTTCAGAGCTTCAGTATCCCACACAATACATACTCCTGAATCTTTCCTGTGAGGAATATGTATTTGATCAAAACAGCTTCAAAAATGGCTTTGGATCATGTCTTCTAGCTAAACAAAAGACCCCAAGAGTGTATTTCTACAAACCAGCCATTCTCACCCATGACTGTATTATTCAGATGTGAAGATATAAAAAATTAAGAACATATATTCGGTATGTGTCTGTTTGTATGTTTATTTATATAGAGAGTACAAAAACCTTAAGAACGATTTTGTTGTTTGAATACAAATGGCACTAATTTGCATTCTATTTACTTGCTTGAGTGGAAAGGGGAGGAAGTTGTTACTGGTAAGCAAGAATGTATACACTCCAAGGAGAAAACAGAACAAGCAAATATATCTCTGTGGTGGCTGAAAAGTTGAGATTTCTTGCCTGAAGAATACCATCTAAACATTTAATGTAAAATAAGGCCACAAACGAACGCCTTGAAATAAAAATTTATTTAAAGACTGTGAGTCAAAAAGGTATTCTACCTAGAAGCCATCTGAACAAATAGCCAAAGCTCTTTATGCCTTAGTTTTCTAATGTTGATCAAGAATGAATTCAAAGTTAACCTATGTCTTCCAGGGTTGTCATCCAGCTAATTTAGTGGGTATAAGGCAGCTGCTCAACATTGCAGCCTAGCACCTGACTCCTCATCTATCAGACAGCAGTATAAGTATTTATCTAACAAGACTGTTTTAAAATCAAACCATGTCTTAAAGTACTACCTTGGCCTAAAGAAACCCAGTACAAGTGTTAGCTACTGGTAGCATATCAGCATGACTAGTCCAAAAACCAAGTTACCACTGTACCATCGGATTATGTCATCTTTGCTATGTGGGGAAAAAAAAAACCTTTGAATAAATTAATCTACTTTAGTAAACAGATATAGAAGAGCTCCCATAACCAAAACACTTTATGCTAACTCTTGGAAAACAAACTAAACCCAGGAGAAATGTTCTAAATTGACTACTGTTCATGAATACTGGCAAGATATATATATATATATCGACACCCATTTGAAATAAACAAATCCAGTCTATAGATTAGAACATAACACAAATGATGTCTATGCTTCTTTGTCTCCTAAAGATCTCAAAATAACTTAATAACCCAACACAGCAAATTCAAAATACTTAGTATTTTGAGATCAGCAGCTCAGAGCAAAAAATATCTTTCTCTAAAACTTTTGCCACATAGTTACAATAGTTCCAAAGTGCTGTTGCAGTCTAGGATGCCCAAAATATTAACAATTCATACACTATACACCAGGCAGAAACTGCTAAGCTGTGCTATAAAAGAATAACCAAAAATAATAGACTGAATAAAAACACCAACACAAGTGTTTTCAGATAATATAGTCTTTTGCTTTCCTGAAACAGGGAAAGAGAAAATTACTGGCTCTTAACAACTGAAGCATCAATACTTAGTAAGAGTGATAATCTAGGCTTTTCCCTAAGGAGACTAGGAGTAATATGAAAAACTCATCACTCTGTACTTCTCCATCAATTACTGTTTACTAAGTAAAGATAAATGGTTGCTTCAAATACAAGTCAAACAATCTTAAGCATGGCACAATTCCACACGCATTATTTTTAACCTATTTTCAGAAAGTTCAGAGAAATGAATTTTTAAACTCCATTAAATATCACCTATACCATGTAAGAAATCAACTGCCTTCACTCTGCTGGGACAACCAAAAGCAACCTATTAACCTAGCCCTCCTTGATTAAATGGCCTCTTTCTTGGTGAAGAAAAAAGCACACTCTGTTCAATTACATATAACATATTATTACATATAACAATTACATATAACATATTATTACATATAACACTACAGAACCACCAGCATTTTATAAAGCAAGGCTTTCCTCCAAGGCAGCCACAGCTCTGCTGATGTTATAAGGGATTTTCTAAGTCATACTGCAAAAATCACTCTGGGGAAAAAAAGGATGAGCAATCTCACTGCTGGGGCAGGGTGAGATGGCCCAAGCATGGCTACTTTTAGTTCAATCCCTGAATCCCATGGTGGAAGAAGAAAACAGAGAATCAACTCCAGAATCACACACAGACTCCTGCACTTTCACACACAAACACACAACATTAATTTTTTTTTTTAAAAGAGAAATCTGTAAAGTGGCTATGGGGGGGGCACCTCCAAACCCAAGAACAACAACAACAACAAAAACCTAGTTGCTCAGAAAGAAAAAAGTATTAGAAAATGCTACTGTGGCCATTATAGGGTGGTATGGCTGCCATGATATATGGCATGTGTGCTCTGAAATGAACTGGAGTTCACCATAACGGACCATGAAAGTCACAGTGCAGAAAGTGCTGTTAGTTCATTTTATAGATGCCGATTAGGCAGTTTCAGTTAAACTTTACAACAGACTATCAAATACACTCCAACTACGGTCATTCTCAGCACTAAGCTTCCCTTTCCATTACTAAACACAATTAAAGAATTAAAAGGATCTGTATGTTTTTTCTTGGGGTATACTAATCTAAAATTACATGCAATAAGATACCAGACACACGAGTGACAAGAGTTCCTTCGGCTACAGGAACATCAATATACCAAACTGTAAGACTCAAAGAACTCAAAATTGATTGGCACACATTTCTCATGCAGCAGGGTTCAAAGGTGTCAAACTTAATACACTTCAGGAGAAGAGAGAA
Organism: Mus pahari; assembly: GCF_900095145.1. Classification (NCBI taxonomy): domain Eukaryota; kingdom Metazoa; phylum Chordata; class Mammalia; order Rodentia; family Muridae; genus Mus; species Mus pahari. Next base: position 29,641,263 of record NC_034606.1, read on the forward strand.
AGTGTCAACGAATGAGAAAACTTTGCTTTATCCAGAACAGGCATTTGGTGGTTCGGCCAGGGTTCAGGCATTCCAGCAGTATTGATGACACGAGTGTCTATAAGTGTTGTCAGAGGCAAGAGAAAGTCTCACTAACAGTACAAACAGGTGATGCTGCAAAGCAGGCATGGAATCATAGAAAAGAACACTTTTTGACAAATTTTATGCTCAAGAGAAAAATTAATGTACCAAATACGAGGGAGTCGGAGTGGTCCAAAGAAGCCACGAGATTACACACACATCCCGATGGCCACTCTCACGAGACTCTGACAGATTTGGGTAATTACAGTAAAAAGCTCTGTGTGTGTGTGTGTGTGTGTGTGTGTGTTGGAAACACACTAAGACCACACCCTAGGATTGAGCATCTGGACTTTAAACGTGGGGAATTAAAAGTTGAAAGGTCTGGCCTCATAGGTGAAAGACGCAGCGATGGGAGCAAAGACACACAAACCCTCCATGGGCGCAGGGTGTCCCGGCAAAGCGTGGCATGGTCCGAGGAAAGGACGGGTGAGGGCCCCGGGAGAGCTGGCCCGGAAAGCAGGGGAGCCGGGGCGCAGCGGAGCACGGGGCCAGGAAGGCAGGCAAGGAAGCCGGGGAGCCGTGAAGCGCCGGGCACGGAGCTGCCGGCTCCCGCACGCGCCGCGGCCCGGGCGGAAGAGCGGACGCCGCGAATGAATGGGCGGAGGCCGGGCCCAGGCAGGGCCGGGAGCGCGCAGGGCGGCCGCGCGGCCCGCCGCGGCGCAAGGGGCGTGAGGAGACGACCGGCCGGTCACTCACCCGCCACGAGCTCGGGCGCTCGGCCGCGCTTCTCTCAGCCGCCGGCGGCTCGTCACGGCGCTAGGGGGAGCCCCGGGCCCGGAGCGGGGCGGCGGCGGCGGCCGGACCGGGAGCCCCTCCGCACCTGCCCCTCTGGCGGAGCCGCGAAGAGCCAGGCGACGGCGACGGCGGCGACGGCGGCTTGGAGTAGGGAGGGCAAGAGACCCGGATGTACAGGGTAACGGCGAAGGGGGGAGGGGGAGTGCCAGGAAGTGAGGGCGCCGCGGACCTGTCCGGCCGTGCGCATGCGCCGCTCGACCGCTGCGCAAGGTAAAGCCTCTACCGTCCTCCCCGCCCTCTTCTCCCACCCCTCGGGAAAGGGGCGGGGCGCGGCCGGAGACAGGTGGTCCGGCGCGCCCCACAGAAAGCTGGGGGGCGCGGCCACGCCGCACGAGGCCACGCCCTCCCTTAAAGGGGCAGCACCTTCGCGGGAGGCGGCATCCGGGAGGTTGCGAGGGTCTTACTGCGGCGGTGAACAAGTACAGATTAATAAGCTCAAAAAGAGACCGAGGCTCTGAGCTAAACCCAGGGGGACGCCGCATTCCAGCACCCGGCACCTGGAGAGGCCTGGCTCCTGGCAGCAAGCCTTTCCCCTCGGGCCTGGTACAGAGCCTCTTGCGCGCGCTTCCAGAGGCAGCTCTGGCGCTAGGCAGGCTCCCCAGGGCCTAGGGAGAAGCACCGTTATCGCCTGCGATGCTATCGCAGAGACGCCCTTGGGAGGTGTTAAACGATCAGTCTGGGAACAGAAATGAGACTCCACTTGATAACGCGGCTTACCACACGCAGTCTTTTAGATAAATCAGACCCTTGTTCTGGGGTCGTCGACTCGGCAGAAACGTCGAGTGGGCTGCAATTCTGATGTGATGTAGAGCTACACCACTTAATTACTTTTCTAATCCTACTGTCACTCTTGGAAAATAAACGCTCCCTTCCCTTCTGTACACACACAAAAACGGTCTCATCTACTAGCTCATTCGAACCCTGCTGTAAAACTCGGAGTACTAGCACGGAACTATAAACGTTTAGCACAGTTACCTCTCCTGTAACTGTATTTAGTTTTCTTAGCACAGCACTAAGATGGAAGTAAAAGGTTTTGAGCATTTTGGGGTTAAGACCCCAACTGAAAATCCCATGAAGTATGGACTTTCTTTTTTCTCCTTAGGAGGATGAATATGTATACACAAATCTGCATATGATTTTCCGACTCATGAACTTAGGGGCAGTTCGAACCCTAATCACAAGCATCCATCATTTAAGAACCGCTGGCCTTGATAAATGTAGCCAGTTAACTCAATCTGGTGTCTTCTACTGTAGTAAGCCTGTCTGCTTCTTCAATTTCATGAAGACAATATGGTATGCAATCCAGTCAGGAGAGCCTAGGGGTGGGGTGGCGTACATTAAGGGCAAGAATCCTACATCTCAGATCTTTATACTTCAGGAGGCTATGGATTCAACACTACATCGGGTTTTCATCATTTTTTATTAAACTATCCTCACCATCCAATAAGGCTTGCTCCATTTACCTGACACACACCAGTATTCATTGGCCCATGAATGTAACACCACGTATCTGACTGGTCCCTCTAAGCAACCACACAACCACTGCAGAAATCTCTCCTATGAACATCCAGTTTAGCTGGAACACCTCCAGCCATCCGGAGAGCATCACAGCGACTGTCAGCTTCTTGTCTGAGGAACCTCAGATTTCACACCGCAGTCTTCGCCCACTGGCCTTAATGCTATCTGTGTGACTCAGAAGTGGACTCTGGCCTGAGGTGCTTATACTCCGACAAGAGTTGGCTGGTGACTAAGAACAACGGGACAGGTCCTGCTGAGAGCCCAGAAGGCTCCTTTCTGAGCAGCTTCCCCCTCATTGGCCCAGGACCCATTTTCTGGCTATAGCGAGAAACACAAGCAAGCTCCACCATGGCCCATCTGCAGAAAACCGGCTCAGGAAACAAGCCCCCTACAAGGAAGGCTAGATTTCTTCTGCCACAGTTCTTTCTCCCTCCTTCCTGACCACGATCACATTTCATTCAGCTGAGGCCAAAGGTTTAGAAGTTTTAGATTACAAAAGCAAGCAGAAGGACACTGAGGAGACGTTGGCGGAAAGAAGACCAGCCAGTCAGAGAGGCTGCAGTCACAGCAGCTCCCTCAGACCTCTGGAGTCCTCACACTACTTACACGGTGCCAAGCACTGTACGCAGCCTTTGACTTGCATTTCCTCCTTTGCTTTTCATAGACACCCCATCTGGTACTGTTTTCATGTCCGCTTTGTAAATGAGGAATGCGGGGTTCAGCATGTGACAGTTCCAGGATTCGAACGCAATCTGTCAGCTCCGAGATCTGTCTGATTCTCCACATATATATACTACACTCTGTCTACTTCTCAAATTTCAAAGCGCGACGATGATGACAGAGCTAGAGGGATGCTCGACAGTTAGGAACACTTAACTGTTCTTACAGAGGATATGTGTGTGTGCGTGTGCATGTGTGCGAAGTGTGTGTATGCATGCATGCGTGTGTGTGCTTGTTTGTGTGTGCATGTGCATATGTGTGTGCACGTTTGTGTGCGTGCCTATGTGCATGTGTGAGTGCGTGTGCATGTGTTCATGTGTGTGCGTGCGGGCATGTGTGTGTGTGTGTGTGTATGTGTGTGTATGTGAGGAATCTGATGCTCTCAGGCCTTTCAGGTACCTGTATCCACATGCTTACACATATGTGTATGTACACACACACACACACACACACACACAAATGAAAATGAATAAATCTTTATAACGTTAAGATAAACTGTTGTGTTCAATCAACGTTTTGTACTATCCCCTCTACTATATCCCAGGATTCATGGGAGGGTCTGAGGTAGAGAACACATGGTCCATGGTCCCTCTTTGAGGTCTCTGGAGGTTTCTATAAAAGAGCAAGAACTTGGAAATTGTAACGGGGAAAATGTTGTAATGTATGTTGTAAGAAGGAGCCATCTCTGCTTAGAATAGCTCTGAAGGTTTTGCCAAAGCTGGGACCTTTAGAGTTGGTCCTGAGGAATTGAGGCAAGAAAAGGGGGCAGCAAGGGAACAAGAGAAGTCTGTGAGACATCTAGAATTGGAGAGAAGGACAATAAGAAGCCAAAGCCACAGCAAATCTTAACACAGTGACACGAAAAGATACTTGTAACCAAGGGAAAAACAGAATCTGATATATTTCCTATCAAGACCACTTGGTACATGATGTCCAAATGGGCCCACTGTGGGAGACAATAGAGGCTAGGAGGCCAGCAGAGAGACTCTGGAGGGGTCCAAGTTGACAACAAACTGGAGCTGGGGGGTGGCTGAGTTGTAGAACACTTGGCTGGTATGTTCAAGGTCCTATAGATAGCGCTCCCGAGCCAAGCAAAGAATAAATGTTAAAATTTTTTATGTATTATGTATTTCCCTGGGTTTATGACTGATTGAAACTGGGGTTTTAGGGACAGCAACCAAAGGGTTCTTAGCTGAGGACACTACTTGGATGGCGTCTCCACCGGACCCCAGTTACCTTTACCCGGTGCTCATGCCTCTTCTCTAACCTTCACCCGCGCAGGCACACACGGCTTTAACTGCTATCTTGAGATGAGCATTAACTATTCCCCAAGCCTTTCTCCTTTCCCCACAGATGCACTTAGATTTAACAGCTACAGAGTATTTCATCACACCGCGATAGCTCAGTTCCCTCCACTGCTATGTGTCCATATCCAATATGCCAGCTGACCCTAGACCTGCTCACAATGGGGATTTTTTTTTTTTTTCAATGGTGGAGTGAAACCAGAAGAAAGAGCCTTTAGGTAAAGGGTTTTGGAAAAGTGTGGCCTCAGGGCCAGCAGACTACAACACTCCCTAGGGAGAAGAGGTTTGTGCAACTGAATTATATGTAGACGCTGCACAACTCTAATGGGGAAAAAACCCTTCCTGATGTCTAATTCCCTACCGAAGCTGCTGTTAATGTCCTCATCCCTTAAAGTCTTTCTTTCATTCATCCATTCGCCCCACATGCATTCTTGGGGGGCACAGGGTAGTAACAGAGTCAAAGCCACTTCAAAACTCTGGAGTGTACAGCCTGGTCAGGCTCTGTGCCTGCTCTCGGACCTACACTCATTCAACCTCTTGCAGTGTCAGTTTCTCCAACACTGTCTAACTGTCTCCCTTCCTCCCTGACAACTTCCTGATTCCTGCCTCTGCACCCTGCATTTCCAGGCAAGCCCCACAGGACAAGGAAGCACATACCAGAGTGCAGAGCCCAAGCACACCATTCATTCACTCGGGATCTCCAACCTCCCATTTCCTACCTGGTCAACGGGGATAAGAATCCACTGTACAGGAAGGCACTTTCTGACCCCAAAAGAGCTGTCCTTATTAACTGTTGCTGCTGGGGCAGCCATCTCGGCTTTTGTCGTTCCACTTTTTGAGGATGAGTTGTGACCATATAAATTCCCTGGATAATTATGTAACTGCTGGGTCCAAGAATCTAAACACGTTTATGGTTTCTAAGCTACATCACCCGGTTGCCTTACAACCCACCTGACGTGCACACTCAGGAGGAGAGCAGCTTTGCTCGCCTCCCCACCTCTCTGACAGTCAGGGACTGGGCTGGTTGTCCCACACGGTACTCTTGTGTAGCACTGGCTAACAGCAGAGCCAAAGCCACCTCACCATTCTGCATGCAGCCAGGTCAGATTCAAAACCTGCTCTGTAATTTCTCCCTTCCTCTTCCCGGGATAAGCAAAACAGGGAATCTTCCAGACCAGAGGCTCCTCCCAACCATCTCCTCCATAGCCAGGGCTTCCAAGCGAAGACTCCACAGTCCCCCAGTGAACAAGGAGCATATTTGATGAGAGCAGACAGTGGGGCTTGGGATACGGCCGGAAGCTCATTTCACACTGGCAGAAGACGTCAGAACTGCCATTTCAAAAGAACCAAAGACGAAGCCACCCTATCACACCCAAGTCCTTCCTGCTATTTAACAAAACCTTATCCAGCCCCCTGAAGTCCTCGTGACCAAGGTCCCCTTAAGTTAAAGGTCTGTATGTGAGTCCCAGTCGCATTTCCAAGTGGAACACATTCATCACAGAGGAGGTGTTGAAGGCTCTTGTTCCAGCCCTCTTTGTGAACTACATCAAGGAAAAAGGACCCCACTGTCCTGCACCGCACATCCACTTTCTCTTCCCATGACTGTGTCTCAGCTCTCGGCTGCAAAGATTCCCGCCAGACACCTTGCTAAAGGTGAAACCCTACTTACTCTCTATCAGTCACCTTCTAAGCACTTAACTTCCATAAACTGTCATTTGTAATGCTTCTTAGCTTAAAAAGAAGAGGAGGAAGAGAAGGAGAGGGAGGAAGAACAAGAAGACGAAGAAGAAATGGGCTCTGCCACACTAGCTACCATGAGCACCGCACTCCATGTTACAATTCCCAATTGCTAGAAGACTCTCCACACATAAAAGGCCAGGCAGTAACTGAGATGCTGTGGACCTCTATGCCATATTTTTTTTTCCACTCTGTGAGTAATATGTTGACTGAAGCAAAAATGTGAAAATACATATGAGCACAAAGAAAAATATATAAATACTCATGATCCAACCACCCACAAAATATGGATACCCTTCCAAATGTTATTATGTATCTATATTAAGATAGTGTATTTTTGTAAGAATGGCTCATATCTGAATACTAATCTGCTGTGTTCTACCTCACAGCATATCTTAGCTCCCCCTGCTCAATGAACATACTAGAGTTACATCACTGTTAGAGGCTATATGATAATAGTTCACCATATAGACACAGCATGAAATAAGTAACCAGTTGAGTCTGAGGCAAGGTAACAGAGGGCTTTCTTCAACGTGAAGGAAAGCAAAAGGCCTTATCACTGCACCCACCTCCTGACGGGCTTCCACTCTCTCCTCGGGTTTGTATCGCTTCCGAGTTGTATTGCCACACAGCTGTACCTACTCCCTCCCGCCCATTCACCACCTGGAGTTATTAGCAGCCCCACCACCCAAAGCAGAAAACTGTGTATTACTGGGAAAGCTGAAATTGGAGGGGACGACAGCTTAAGGGTTCAGCATGGGGATCTGCAGCTGAGACTGGCGACAGGAACAGCAAGCATGTTTTTTGTGCCAAGATTTGAATTGGAAAAAGAAAGAAAGATCTTCTGTACACACTGTCCTTTCCCCCCTCTAAGCCTATCTTGAAGCAAAGCTTTCCCCATGGGGGTGGGCTGGCACGGAGCTGCCGATACCGCACACAGTGTGAGGTCCAAAGCCCACTGCTCTGACTGCAGACTTGGTGGCTGCCGGAACATTCATGACACATGGTCGCTCAGGATGCGCGGCCCTTTGCTGCAAACACGTCTTTCAACCCAGGGTGCAATCCCACTGCACAAAGGACCGCTCACTGGGCCTTTTAGGCCAGACGATCACCTGCCCTCCATAAGCTAGGACACAGGCTTGGGGTGGTGTCACCTTTAGGAAGGGACGAGATGACATAAGATCTCGGACAGCAGCAGAGCAATGGGAAAGGAAGGTGTCTGGATGGGCCATTCATTTCCGAGCCTCACTCCACTGTCACCACATCCCTAATCTCTAATGTCCCTTCCACCCACCTCCACAGCACACCCTCAGCGTGACGAGCTCTGGGCTGGTGGGATGGCTTGAAGGGAAAGAATAACATGCTTGACCACCCGAGTTCAATTCCTGGGACTCACAAGGCGGAGAGAGGGAACCGACTTCTCGTACCATAAGTTGTCTTCTGACCTCCACACATGCTATGTAGTACTTATGTTACACGCACATGCACGCACACATGTGTGCACACACAATGTAAAAAAAAAAATTTAAACATAGCTTTCCCTGTAAACCAATAAAATCCTTTGCTGTACACAAAGCCACCCATTTATCAATGATATTTTAAAACATTTTTAAATGCATTTTACAGAAATCTCATGCTTACACGCAGACACACAAAAGAAAAGAGTGACAGGACCACTGCTGCCCAATCCTGCTGCTGTCCACAGAACAACTGATGCCCATTTGGCACTCAGGCCTTCCAGCTCCATCATACTTCTGCTTGGCTTTAGATGAAGAAACTCAAGAACAAAGAGTTCATCTATTTGCAGGAAGGTCCACCTTCCTCACTTTTGCCTTTTCTTCCACCCAGAATCAGCAAAAATCCCTCACTGTCCAGGCTCCATTTCTAACCTCACCTTCACCCTAATAATTGCTCTCGTGATGATTGGGCAAAATGGGAACAAATGGGAATGTCAATATCTGAACTGTCTTTGGTCTTTGCGAGAAGAAGAGCAGTTACACACAGCTAAAGCCCAACAGAGCTTGAATGTCTGCGACAGTGTTTCCTTCCTCTGGGGAGGGATGATCCCCGCTGCAAGTGGGTGGTACTAGCTCATGGGCTGGGGTCTCATTCTGAATAAAAAGGACACGCTACAAGTTGAGCAGCATCGTTCACCTCTGCCCCCTGACTGCGATGTATTATGTCTAGCTATCTCGGGCTCCGGCTGCCATCAGATCCTCACCACAGTTGGACTGTGTCTTCAGCCTGTGATCCAGGACAAACCCTCCCTTCTCAGCCAGGTATTTTGTCAAAGGCAAAAAGTAACTAAAACTGATGGTTCCTGACATTCCCATGTTCGTGTTCAGACTTGGAAGGCTGTCGACACAGGCTCCGAGTCAGCCAGGCCTGAATGTTTTGCTCACCTGAAAAGAGAGGGACATGCAGACACTTGCTGCCAGAGACACAGCACAGTACCTGGCAAATGGAAGAACTCAGTCAATAATGGCCTTTCCTTTTGGTTTCATTATTTGTGGACGTACTATTTTCACTCGGGTGGTGCTGGTATAAAGTGCTCATTGCAGTATGATTTACAGAAATAAAAATAATCTTCTGGGGGAAGTGGCACAATAGGGTTCTAAGAGAAACTTTAGAACGAACGGAAACTATCTTAACTACCGGGTCTTGAGCAAGGCCCCTTTCCCTTGAATCTGCTCGCTCATCTCTGAGTAAAGAGTTTGTCCTCCGTGACTCACGCATTCTCTGTACATTCATAGTCCGGACACTCCAAATACACGACAGTGTGCCAACAGCAAAGATCATATATGGTTAGTAAGTACACAGTAGCATGAGAAGGTACTTGGTGATTCATCTTCAGACATACTGTTTTCTCCCTATGTTTATAACTCCTGAGAAAACACACAGAAGATCTTCTGTCTCTCTCCAAGAACTAGACCTAGATGTATAACACCTGCTTTGTTCTGGTTTGTCCCCTAAAACAATGCCTGACACACAGTAGGAGTTCATTTGCTGATTTAAAATTTCTGAGTGTTGGGGCTGAAGAGACAGCTCAGTGGTTAAGGGCAACTCACCGCTCTTGTAGAGCACCCCAGCGAAGTTCTTGTCACCCACATAGAAGATTTCAACTGTTCATATCTTCAGTGACGCCTCCTTCTGACCTCTACAGCACATATGTCGTACATGTACATACATGCAGGCAAAACATTCACACGCATAAAGTATCTTTTGTTTAATCTTTCAATTTTTAAAAAAGCTTTATGGTTTTTGGGAGGTGGGAAAGTAGCTTCCTTACTAAAGTACTTGCCTAGCATTTAGGTAGGAAGCGTTGGTTTCAATCCCGAATACCACATAAACTGGGCAGGGTGATGCATGCGAGTCTAATCCTAGCACTTAGGAGGCAGAGACAGGAGTATCAGAAGTTCAAGGTCATCCCAGCTATTATAAACCAAGTTCAAGGCCAACCTCAATTATCTGAGACCTTAACTCAAAACAAAACCAAGACATATGGCTAGTAAGTGGAAAGAATAAAGTGCAAAATCATGTATCTCATAGGATGCAATTTGTGTACACAGTATCTATCCTGATCTGTGGGGAAATTGTGGTAGGAAAGACCAGAGAGGTTAAAATTCTGCGATAACAGGGTGGTTGTAGGGATGAATCCTTTAATGTCTTGAAAGGCCTATTGTTCAAAGGATGACAACTGGGATGGGAAGGCTGTAGGCAGGCAAACACAGACAGGGCCAAGGGATACGGAAAGACCTGGAAGGAAGCGCACAGCACTGAAGAGAGCCAGCAGCACAGAGAAGACTTGGGGCTGGTAATCTATTAATGGAGACAGGATCACAGGGGAGAAAGAAAAGTAGGTAATATGACATCAATGAAGAAAAGCTAATTTACCTGAAAGTTTTAATCACAAGTTAGTATCTATTAAACCACTCCCAGGTGCACACCATTTCCCCCCATTAACTGCCTCGGTCAACTGAAGCTTCAGTGGCTCTATGCACAAACATGTACTTGGGGCTGTCACATGCTACTGTTCCCTACGTCCCTACCTGCTTTGTGACCTACGGCCACAGTTGCAATTGATTAGAGTCGCACAGTCAGAAGCTCATGGATGAGCGGCAGATTATTTCTTTAAACATGTAGCCAACACATTCCAGCCTGTGCCACACACTGCTAGGGGGCCACCCAGAGTTGCATGACGACCCCTTCCCTTCCAGGGATGAAAGATACACTATCTTACTTCCCGTACAGGGCCTTGCAACTGACAAATGATAAAGATAAGAAACACCCTGTAAACTTCAAAAGTGGGGATTGTTGCCTCAGCTTCAAGAAGTCAGGGGACGAAGGAGATGTCCCAAGAAGGCCGTGTCCTAAGACTCCTTAAGTCAGTGCCATGCTGTTTGTCAACTGAACTCGATGCTCCCTCAGGTGGCCCCTGGCACTTGGGACCACATGCTGCTGCCTTTAGCACCTCCAGCCCCCAGCTGCATGTCTGGGTTCTTTGTCATGTCCAGGAATTCACCACACTGAGCAAACCAGGTCAGATCCCTTCCTGTGCGTATTCTCGAAAGCCTGGGTGCTTGTTGATAGCCTTCAGCTATTGTGATGGTATGACAGTTTCTCAAACACTAGGAGCTTCCTGTAGGCAAAGGCCATTCCATCTTGCTAACCCAGTACTCCGGAGCCAGCACTGACTCTGGTAGAGTCCCTGATACAAAGTATGTACCTGGCATACAGCTGCAGCCAGCTAGTCAGGGGCATATGTGGCCATCAGTGCTGACTTACTCCAGTCTGGGGGGCTAATGTCACTCCAGCCCTACAACCAAGAGCTCATTGAGGCACCACGGAGGAATGAGTTGAACAGCACTCAAAAGTAGCCTAAATGATTAAGTCACTAGCTATAGACACTAATATGTGAAATTCATAACTTTAAACAACATAACAGAATAACTCATACATGAGCTAAAAGTGTGAATGAACTTAAGTTTCTCACAGTTACTATTTCAAGTTAAAGATATTGAAGGGGGATATCAATATAGTCTATGTCACAAAGAAGCTCAACTGGTTTAACCAGGTCCCTCTCTAAATCCCTGGTACAGGTTTCATGTTAAAGCACAGACACCAAAAGACTGCATGCATTTCTCAGCTCCAAAGGAGGAGAAAAATACCTTTAACCTAAGCCCTAGGCTTAACATTTTCATGTAACAGGTCACTTGTTTTGTGTGTGCCCATGTCTTAGTTTCCTTTCCTATTGCTGTGATAAAATGCGCTGACAAAACAAACTTATGGGTAACAGGTTTACTTCAGCTCGCAGTTCCAGGTTACCCTTCATCAAGCAGGGAAGTCAAAGCAGCAGGAACTTGAGAGAAATGGTCATATTACATCCACAGGAAAGAGCAGAACAATAAGTCAATGCATACATGCCTGTGCTAAGCTTGCCTTTTCCACTCTAACAAAATTCAGGATCTTCTGCCTAGGGAGTGGAGGACCCTGCCTAGGGAATGGTGCCGCTCACAGTGGATGGGTTTTCCCTCCTTAGTTAATCAAGTCAATATAATCATCTATATACATGCCCACAAGCCAACTTGACTTAAATGATCTAGACAATGCTTCACTGAGGCTCTTTTCCCAGGTGATTTTAGAAAGAATCAAGCAGACAAAACTAACCACAGCAGCCTACTGGGTTTCCACTGAACTCCCCAATTTTTGAAGGCAAGAACTTTGAAAGTCATCTTCAATATTTTACATTTTTAAAAAGAGGGCCCAAGGTGTCAAGAAACTTGTCTACTAGTTACAAGGAGCGCAATCCAAACCACCTACCCCACCAGACCTGGGATCTAGGCCATGTAGCTCACAGATGCTCATGTCTACAGTGCCAGAGAACAACGGAGTTAATGGTCATAGCTCAGTCTGACTCCCTGAGGCATGAACAAGAGTCCTGTTTGTGTGTGTATTTGTGTGTGTATTTGTGTGTGTGTGTGTGTTTATGTATGTGTTTAATAATTACTAATAAGCAATGCACAACCCTTGGTTTGGTATCTGGTATGATTTCTCAGGACAAATGGGGGGAACATGTCCATGAAATCATCTTTATCTAGTCCTTCATCACACAAATGTCTTCCAACACTGAAATAAAAAAAAAAAAAAAAAAAAAAAAAAAAGTTAGGAGATATGTTTGTTGCTTGATGAAAACCACAAGGAGAAACACCCACTTGATGGACTTTTCCAGTCTCCACGGTGGTGGGGAATGCTGCCATTCCTGACGTCGTTCTGAGCTAGACAGAGCTCCTGTCAATGCCATTTCCTGGTGCTGAGCTTTTGCCCAGTTCTCCCGTTCTCCCAGGACCACCTTCCCTAGCGCTCTCCCACCGCTCCGCTCCGCAGACCGTCACCGCTCCTGTCAGAACCCTATGCACGCAGGATAAACACGGCTCCTTTTTTCACTTGATGGAAACCCACAGACCAACTTATGCCTCTCCATCCTTCTGGGAGGCATCAAACACACTAGCGACGGTATGAGGTTTACAGAGCACCAAGACATACACCGAGAAAAGTGCTGCAAAAACACAGGACAGGGCTTTATTAATTGATTTAATCTGGTTTCTTGAGACATACACAGTGGTTTTCACGGACAAATCAACCAGACTAAGATTAATAGCCTGGTTTACTGTGTTCTTCTCCCCTCCCAAGCCACAAGTCAAAATAAACTCACCCTCAATGCACAACTTTGCAAAAATATGGTCTTGAATATTGACTCCTCAATCCACTGTGGTTATTAAAAGGATGGCTATATCCACCAGGATGTGGACAGGTTATGCTGTGGTAACAACAGAAACCTCAATCTCAGACTTGAGATGACCACAGTGGTCTCTCAGGGGCGAATGAGACAAGTACGGCAGCCTCCTCTGTGGCTTCTACCTGCCAATCAGTCAACTCCCCAGACATCAGTCAGAAGCTATGGCCCCTCCTTTCTTCTCCAGCCTCCCACAGAGGACACAGGGAGGACTAGTGGGAACATCTGTAAAAATTCAGCAGATGGCCTGGCCTACAGATGTCAGCCAGTAAATGGCCATTACCATCATCACTGTGACAATCCCTGCTCCATAGAGAATAATCCCCAGACCATAGTCATGGTATAGTCATCTATACCGGCACTGTTGCAGAACCTGTCTGTAACTGGAATCGGCCAAAGAGCTTAAACATTACTGACTTTGGCTAGGGAGATGGCTCAGTCAGTAAAGTGTTTCCTATACAAGCCTGAGTACCAGAGTTCAATTCTCGGTACCAACATTAAAAAGAAATCTGGCGTGGTGTGTGTGCTTGTAATCTCTGCAACGAAGAGAGAGACAGATCTCTATGGCTCAACCTGCCAGCCTAGCTTAATTGGGAAGTTCTAAGCCAGGGAAGAGACCCTGCCTTAAAAATCAAGGAGGACAATATCTGAAGAGGGATAACACCCCAAGGCTGATCTCCACAGGTACACACACACACACACACACACACACACA